>NW_010315899.1:0-50350 GCF_000700745.2 Antrostomus carolinensis
GTACTATTTAATATCTTCATCAATGACATAGGCAGTGAGACCGAGTGCACCCTCAGCAAGTTTGCTGATGATACCAAGCTGAGTAGTGTGGTTGACGCCTGAGGGATGGCATGCCAACCAGAGGGACCCCAACGAACTCAAGAAGTGGGCCTGTGTGAACCTCATGAGGTTCAAAAAGGCCATGTGCAAGGCCCTGCACCTCAGGGCAATCCCTGGTATCAATACAAGTTGGGGGATGAAGGCACTGAAAGAAGCCCTGCAGAAAAGAACAGAAAAGAACTTGGGGGTACTACTGTATTCAAAGCTGGACGTGAGCCGGTAATGTACACTTGCTGCCCAGAAGTCCAACCGTATCCTGGGCTTCATCAAAAGAAGTGTGGCCAGTGGGTCAAGGGAGGTGATTCTACCCCTCTACTCCTCTCTGGTGAGACCCCCACATGTAGTACTGCATCCAGCTCTGGAGTCCTTAGCACAAGAGATGGACCTGCTGGAGCGGGTCCAGAGGAGGGCCACAAAAATGATCAGATGGATGGAACACCTCTCCTATGAAGAAAGGCTGAGAGAGTTCAGGTTGTTCAGTCTGGAGAACAGAAGGCTCAGGGAGACCTTATTGTGGCCTTTCAATACTTAAAGGGGACCTATAAGAAAGATGGGAACAGACTTTTTAGCAGGACCTGTAGTGATAGAACAAGGGGTAATGGTTTTAAACTAAAAGAGGGGAGATTTAGACTAAATATAAGGAAGATATTTTCTACAATAAGGGTACTGAAACACTGGAACAGGTTGCCCAGAGAGGTGGTAGAAGCCCCATCCCTGGAAAAATTCAAGGTCAGGTTGGACGGGGCTCTGAGCAATGTGATCTATTGAAGATGTCCCTGTTTACTGCAGGAGGGTTTGACTAGATGACCTTTAAAGGTCCCTTCCAACCCAAACCATTCTATGATTCTAGGATTTTATGACTTCTCTCTAATAAAGAAAGATTAAATGAGGTGGGCAGGTTATCCAGAGTACCTCTACAGCCTGGTTATCTAAGCAGGTTTAATCTTGATGCCCCATTAAACAGCACGCAGCCTTGCAGGGTAGGAGTCTCTTCTCCAGTTGTGTGGTTACTAACACTTCCATGAACCTCTCCTCTAATCTCAGGGCTGTTGTACATGAATTAACATGTATCCTGCAATGTCAGCCTTTACAGCTCTCCTGAGCCTTCCAGGACTTTCTATCCTGGCCTTCAGGTCCTCTTTAGACCAATTTGCAAGCTGACATCAGAGAAATGCTGTTCTTTCTCTCTCCAACTAATGCTGTTCTTTCTCTCTCCAACTAATGATTTTTAAAGCCATCCATTTCACTTTGCATTTGACATGAAAGCAAGAAGTACATTCTAAAAATCACCTATTGGGTAAGTAATAAAGGCCTTGAGCCATTAAATTCATACACGTTTTTCCTTAGCCTTTGCCAAGTTATGTGCAATAAAACAATTTGACTGTCCTTGACCACACTTGATTGTTGACTATCAGAGTAGCATAAGATATCCCTCAGACAGTCTGATTACATTATACAGTGAGATTATATTAAATGTATCCTACATTTTTGGCTGGGACAGTGTCTAACCATGAAGATAGTAGAACCTTTGATTGTGAGATATTTCCCTTCTTCATACTATTTAACAATAAGATCTTGTGCAAACTCTTCTCCTGGTAGTTCACATTTATTGTTTTCTTTAGCTTACGTTTGTGTGCTGCATATGTGGGCAAGTCACCCTACAGTGATCCACGCTCCCAAACAAACTCTGCTTAAACTCCTGGCTGTGTGAAATAGAATGATTTTAATAGGCTTGCTCAGTGACAAAAATCCATTTCACATCTTCTCTGGCCCAACCCTTTTTTGTTTAATCAGTTAACAGAGTGCAAAGGGCTTATATGATGCATCTTTAGGAAAGGAATGCATATTATACCCTGCTTTATTTTTATTTTTAGATGTTTTTATAAAACTAAGCCAACCCAGCTATAACAAAAAGATATTTCAGTTGACATTCGTCATTCAAATTCATTTGTCATTAACTCACTGATATTGAGAATGATCACTGGCTCACAAAATAGAGTAAAATTCACCTTAATAACATCTGCAGGGAAATTGTATCCCTGCTGTAATACCTACATTTCTGTTTAACAAGGTGAACCAAACCATAGAAGACACACACATACTTCTGATTTTTAAAGACAGAAAAACAAAATCATCCTCTCCTGCTCATTAAAAACTCAGAGATTCTTTGATTTTTTTTTTTTTTTTTTTGAGCTACAACCTTCAGGGAATCTTCATTCATAACCAGCAAAAGACAAATAGTGGTAATGCTGAAGATGCACACAGAAATTTGCAAAGGCTGAGCCAGGTTCACCCTGGAGTTTTCTGAAGATGTCCTCTGATAAAGGCCATTATACTGGGAATCATGAAGAGGAGGAGTTTATAAGGGCAAAAAGAAGCTCTTCTCCCACCCCTGCCACACATACCTCCCCCAGGTAACGATTACAGATACATAAAAGGACCTGGACATTCTGGAAAGTGGGCAATGCCTGCTGAAAAGAGAGTGCCAAGGCAGGAACAGTGTATAAAGCATATCAATTCAGCACATTCCTCCTACAGCCTCTTCCCATGAAAGCTACAAACCCATCACTGCTTAGAAGACGGGACAGGACAATCATCTCTTTGCCTTCCCAGAGAATTTCCCAAGTAATCCACCCAGTTTGTCTGGGCAAGGAAACTTATTTTACACCTTTCCACACTGACAACATGACCAGCCCTACTGGAATGACTGAAAGTCTTTCTGTTGATCTCAGTGTGCATCAAAGTGCCTCCTATCTTCATTGAAACATCCCTGTTAGTAAATCTTGCAAGCCCAGTGTTATTTTCATTTTACCAAGGAAGAAGTGAAAGTGAAGTTGAAAGAGCTTTGGTCGAGGTTATGGAGAGTTTCCTCGCTAGAGCTGGATTTTGGAAGCTAGTGACTCTTCATTTCATCCTAAAGTAGCAAGCTTAAGCTGTTTTCTCATCAACTTTTCTAAAATTGGTACAACGTTAAAAGCAAAAGTTAGCATGAGGCATCTGTATGTTGAGAGCACTCACTTCAGCAATGGGTGCATTGCTAACCTCACTGATAAAAAAAAAAAATAAATAAATCCTTCTAGGCCCATGCACCTCTGAACTGTCTTCCTTGCTTTCTTCCCTTGAGTTCAATCAGTGCAAATTAAAATAAATATTTTTAACAAATCCAGCACAAATGGTTGCCTGGCTAGTCACATTGTTTGGCTGGACATGATCAGTCATTCACGCCATGAAGTCTAATTCTGAGAATCAGTTGCAAAGATAGGGAGGATTTTCCACCCACTGACATCTGACCTTGAAGTTTTGAATTGCTGAGTAGGAGCTGAAATTGACTGTTCATCCATTCCCAATGGCCAAATTATATAGATAAGAATGGAGTTTGCAATAAGAGCAGGGCTGAGACAGGCAAATGTTAAGTGTCAAGCACTACACTGAAAGGGCATGCATCTCATAAAATAACAGTCTGTTGATGAAGGAGCAGACAACATTTTGTGTATCTGCTCTATTTTTAACGTGCACATTTTAAATGAGACTATACCATTTGAGCACTTTTTTTTTCTCTCAAAGACTCATTATTACCATAATTTGTTCCACAGTAAAATCAAATATTCACTAATGTTTTTCATGTCAGAATGACAGGGGGGAATACTATTTTAGCACCACAGCAAATTCCATTAAATACAAGAAGAGTTTAAAGTCTTGTTGTGCATCTCAAGCTCCCGTTTTTAATTAGATCTCTTGTATCCTTATTTTCCACCGGGTGTGGGAATCCTTAAGAGCCAAACCCGTCTGGCAGAAGCACAAAACTTACTCACAGCCCATGGCTTTATTCGATTAATACAGAATTGTTACATATAATTATGGACATAATGCAGCATCTGGACTGTTTTTCACTCTCTTTTGCCGATCTTTCTCCTTTTAGCATTAAGAAGCACTATTTTCCTTTTTAACTCTTCATCTAAAGTGTTGTGTACCTCTGTACACTAGCTTCTCTCTCTCCCCAGCCTCCCAAAATGAAGCTGCTTTTGAACTGTGGGCCCAGCAAACAGAAGTCTGCAGAGATAATTTTTAATCTTATTTCTGTTGCACTGATGATGGAGGCTGCATTTATCAAAGCAGAAACATACAAGAAACACCTTTCAGAGATTATAGGATATAACTTCTGATTATGAAATAAAAAGAGAGTATTATTTTGCCTTGCAGAAGAAGAGTGATAAGGACAGATATAGTAACCACTGAGAGATTGCAGTGCTGCAGAAGCAGTGAAAGTCCTTGCTTTTATGTAATGGCTTAAATCAGCAATGCCTTCTGTGGCAAAGGCCAAGGTACTTAGTATGCCTTTACATTTAGCCATTCCACTACCCAGCACATCTTCTTTTGAAATTGCACTTTGAAGTGTTATTTGAATTTACTCAATTCTCAGTAATTTTAAAAAAAATAATAATAATTTTTAAAAAACAAACAAAGAAATAACACTTTCATCGGTCCTTTAATTCCAGTCATTATGCAGAATTTGACAAATCAGCTTGGCCTTTTGGAGAAGATAGTGCTAATGACAGAGTGACTAGGTCTTGCACATTGCAGTGCTAATATTTCACTGATCTCAGGACTCAAGCTAAGACAATGTCGTATCATGCTGTATCAGAGAGGGATTACAGTGCCTCAGGAACCACTGCATCATCTTCACTGCATGCGGCAAGTACACTCCTGGACATGTAGAATAACAGAGACTGTAGAGATGAGGCACAAGCCAAGCAAGCAGCCGTCTGGGTTAGCAGGCAGCCAGGAGTAGCTGTGAGTCCTGCTTTGCCTACAGCAAAGCTCTGGAAATTCATGCTCTTGATGTGAATATCTATGTGAAGGCCAGAATATCTATGATGGCAACTACTATCATGCTCTCTGGGCAAGAAGGATCAAACCTTTTCTTCTGCTTTCCTCAGTAACTGTAACAACATCACCAAACTGGTTTCAGGAGGGCTCCCTGGCCCTCCGTCCCTCCCACTCTTGCCCTCAATCTGTCTCCTTACTACAGAAGAAGCTGGGCCAGGCCACACTCCTTGTTAGAGGGAGCTGATAGTTGAGATTTTCCCAGACAGGAAACCTTGAGCAGCACAGCACAACTAACTAGCTCAGTCCATCAACTTTCAAGCAGTAACCCTTCTGTTGAGGTCAACAGTCTCTGCTTGACTAAAGTATCACATATTTATTTCCCCTTCAGAGATATATATCCAGGGCTGATCTGGATGACAAAGCCAACAACTTTCTTCATATTTGGCCCAGTGGTTGTTACTCATTCTCACCATTAAATAATAAAATTACATTCAGTTTCTTATTTATTTTTTTGTTTGTTTTGGGGTTTGGTTAGTTTGGTTTTTTTTTGGCTTGAAGCTTCTTGTCTTTTTTCTTGAAAATATATCCATTTTTTTATAGTTGCCTAGTGGTAGCTTTCACAGCCTGACTAAGAGGCAATGATTTCTTCAGCTGAGTTTTGGCCACATGCTCATCTTTTCCCTTTAGCACAGCACAGATGCTTCTTTCCCTCCAATCTACCTTGTGTTTCCTACACACAGGTTGTGCTCACAGCCCTAATTCTGTGTCTGAAACAGTATCAGGTGCTTTAAAGGCCAGATGGATTCAGACAGTGCAGCACTGCTGTACCTGAACACATTAGTCTTGAGTTAACATGCTTGCTACAGGTTTTGGAACACAGTAAAAACACCTTCTACATGCCAAACACAACAGCTCCTAGTCCAGTGTCCTGGATGGAGCTCAGGATGCACAGGATGGAGACATGAGACTGCTTTAGCCAATCACAGCTTGCTGCCCTTCACAGAAAGGACACAGCCCTAATTCTACCAGTGGAGATATTACTGGGTTCAGTGAGTAGTCCCACTTGATAGAGAAGACCCAGAATTCTACTCCAGGAAAGCACTTTCCAGGTCATCTGAGAAGTTACCTCAGATGTTAGCGATTTTGTGCATGTGGGAATTGGAACATGATAGATTATGTCTTTTGTAGGCATTACCTTGATTGAAACAGAGTGAGGAAAAAGGTTGAGGAAGACCCAAAATATTTGCACTATAATTTTTCATAATTTAGAAAAATCAAATAACTAGGTTCAAGTCTGAAGGAACAAAGTAAGAATCACAACTGGAAGACTCCTGCTTGTGAGGAACTGCTATTCAGACCTCCTGTCTTGTCACTGGACATGTATGTTAAGGAGACTGTTGCAGTACTGCAGCCACTTGAGCCCCTCTGTGCTGTGTATAGTTACAAGCTTATTTGACTTTTTTTTCTTATTATATTATATAGACTGGCTAAGTGCTGGTTTGTATAATGCAGGGAACTAGGAGTCTAGCTAAGCATGTGCAGCCATCCACACTTACACTAAAGACCTAATGCCCTTAGTCTGCCATATTTGAACTTAAATGACTAAAAAAAAAATCAGCCTTCAACTCAACTGCTCCAAATTATAAGTTATTTTGCATTATCGAGGAACATGCTGGGGATCACCTGGAAAGAGTAATAATTACCTCACTGTAAGCAGTGCTCTCAGAGCTCTCTACCATGTGCTTATTTTGTCTTATTCAGTATGTATCATTTTGATTTAAAATCATTTCTAAAAATACAGTCATTGCCTTTGGCTTTCATTCTACTTAAACTATCACATAATGCTGCACATGGACTGTTTTCTTTCATTATCCCAGGCCACCCTGAGTTAGGCAGCATGCATTAACACTGCACCTCCTATAGAGTAAAACATCTAAGTCATGGACTAGAACGAAGGACCCTGTGTGCCAGCAAGGGAGGCACATTTGCATTTATATGCTTGGCCACAGTGATGCTGGGGGACAGGGAAAGCAGAATCTGTCATTTGACTAAATCTCTCTAAACGAATGAAGGGAAAAAAGACTTGATAAATGTATGATAATCAACACAACTGTACAGTGAAAGACTTATGGCAGAGAGGGTAAAGAGGAAACAGACATGTCTATTTGTAAAATGCCACCCTAACAAGGAGAGAGCAAGAGTTATAAGATCACTCACCTAAATACCTCCCAGGATGTCTTCTCTGATTAAGGATTTGTGAGAGTTATTGAGTTTTGAATTAGATGCACTTTAATAAAACAGTAGAATGTTCTTATCTGATTGCACCTGTATTGATTGTGTTAAAGAGGTCTATCCTCAGATCAAGGTCAATGATTTTACATAAACTGACTAGTTAGATGGAATCGCTAGGAGTATTTAGGACTCCCAGTTTGTCCACCCTTTCAGTGTATGATACTTAACTGTGAAATGTAGAGAGAAGAACTTGATGTTCATTCCATATTCTCTCTGTCTTCTGGCAATACAGTACTTACTTTAGTTAAAGCATAAAATTAATTTGGAAAAGACCACTCATGCTAGTAAACTCTCTAGCAGTGGTTCTTATCAGCTATAAAAGAAAATTTTGCATCATGTATATTAAACCAGCAATGTTTCACAGACTTAAAAGAAAACTTGACCATTTTGAAATGTTATACTTTATGTAAATATCCTTCTTTACCCAAGTAAAATGAGACATTAATCCATTTCCTTGATCCACTGGCTTCAGTAAAGCTGATCCGACTTTCTACTGTGGTGTTATAATTTGGATGTTATACTCAGTAAACTGCTTATACTCAGTTCTCTTCATTAACTATACATATATATATATATACACACACATATATATATATGAAGTATTGTATATATAATAATAAGTACATATAAAACTTAAAATTGCACATACTCACCTACCAACTTTTAGTCGGTTAGCTTGCTCTGCTTGGGTCCTTGGGTCCATATCTCAGGAGCGCAATATATAAAGGCTGCCAGACAACCCCCAGCTTTATTTAGCAGTGGCTAACAAGCCCTTCAGAGCTTAGCTAGATCAGGGAGCTACCACAATGAGCGAAGGGCCTATCAGGCTGCTGAGGTTAGCAGTAGTGCATGAGTGTGTACATGTACCTTGTGGGATGGCCCCAGCTCCACCAACTATGTGTAGAGATCAACCTCACACTTCCACAGCTGGCCGGCAAACCTCCTCCTATTCACCCTTACTTGCTCTTGACCACCACAGAGGATGAAGCAGAGGAAGAGGGCTATTCAACAGGCTGCTTACTGCTGATGGACACACACAGCAGAGCAGAGGTGATACTGAAGCTGAGAGCCTTTTGCATGGTCACAGTGAGCCTGCACTTTAGCTGAGAAGGGAAGGAGGCAGCCCCAAGCTACTCCTTCAAAACTCAGGCTGAAGAAGCACTTGGCTCACAAGTTTTACAGATAAGTGATGGCTTGTTACAAAGAAGCAGGCTGGAGAGATGTTCAGGCAAACCCATACCTCCTCAAATGCTGCAGGAGCAGTCTTCACTTCATGGCAAGGGATAGACACTGAACATTGACTGCAAGTGGAGAAAGCTCCCATCATGTTTATAGGCTGGGAAAAATGACTGGCTAACCTGGCTGCTGTCAGACAAGCTGCTGGCAGGCTGAGGAAGAAGTCTGAAGGGGACAGCTGCAGGGGAAGAGATGGTCTTGCTGTTGAGAGAGGCAAGGGAGCATCAGTGGTGCAGATGTTGAGGCTGACGGAGGCCCAGATGGCAAAAGATTTCCTGAGTAATATTTCCAAATGTCATGATTGAAGCACATGAAGAGAAGAGGGATCCCAATACCCATTAAAAGCAATTTTTGTTCATGACAACATGAAGCCTGTCAGTAAGGCAAGGAAAACCTGCCATCACAACTCCAGATAGAAATGCATCCTGTCCATGTAAAACACAGGTCAAGAGCCTGTTAAGTAACTGCTAGTCTTTCTGGGCAAAATTCAGCCCCAGCCACAAACACAACAGAAAAGCAGGATTTAGGGGAAGCAAAAATTTGCCAAGGGCATCTGGAGTTTTCTCTCTGGAAAGTCTCATACTTCTTCACATCCCAAGTTTGAGAGACCACCTGGTCAATATGACAAGCACCCAAAGGACAAAAAAAGCAAAGCACTCACTAGCTACCTTTGAACAAAAAAGGTCACATTTTCTATCTATGGCAAAGGCATGAATAAGAATCCTGTCTTCTCTTCAGCTGACACATTTTCACAAAGGGTGGGATTTCATTTGGATGATACATTGGCTCCCATCTGTTTGCCTTATTTTCCTGGTGCTGCTAAGTGATGGGGAGGAGTGAGCGTGTTCATTTGTGAGTTTCCTACTCCCTGTAGTCTCCCACTGGATTGAGTGCCAAAAGGAATGCGGAGATGGTGCTTCTCAGCCAGAAACAAGTGGTTCAGACAGGAGTATGTCCAAGCACTAACTGGTCACACAAGGTTCTCTGGATTGGTTGTTTTCACATTTGCCCCAGCAGCTGAATGTTCTCTGTTCATCAGCAGGTAAAACACACAATGAATTTTGCTCAAAATTGAATCAAGGATAAAACACTTATTTCTTATCAGTGACAAGTAGGATCCCTTTTCCTTGCAATTCCACTGAGCTACTAAGATATGAGATACCTAATCCTTTTCTTTCACGCGTTAGCTGCTTGTTTCATTTCTTACTAATTAACTTAATGCAAGAAAGAATCCATAGGCTTTTGAACAGGCTCAACTACTTGGTTCCCTGCTGTAGCAGTTACAGGGCCTAATAAGCAAGGAGCTGCTGATGCATTTCCAGGAAGAAACATTGCCTTTTTTACTGCTGCTCTGCAAGGATTTTGATTTTTTCTCATTTGGCAGGAATGAGCAGAGGTGTCCTTCCAACAGATGAAGTAGTTTGCTTAGAAAGGTCTATGTTCTGGACTTGAAGGGAGGAAGGAAGACTAAATGAGCAAGTGAGGCAGTGGCTTTACCAAAGGGTAAGCCATCAGATCATTTCACTAAATGAAACATAGTAAGCACGTTGTTTCATAGAGATTTGTACCCAGGCAACTGCTGATTTTCAGGCTTGAAGCATGGTGTTTGCCATTTCTCCTTGCCTCATTTTCACTTCTAGGAGCTGCAGGAATGAGGAACAAAAGCTAAAGACTGACTGTCTTCTCATCCAATGAGGTGAAGACCTGCATCCTCAACGATTTTGAGAACTTGGCCATGATGGCTTTAAACAAGGAGGCAGGGGTATTGATAGCAGAGGTCCCACAGGCACTCAGGCAACGTGCAACAGAGAGGCCAGACATAAAGTCCTGGGCTACTAGCTTGTGCCAAGTGTCCCACTACAAGAGTTGCACTGCCACTGGTACTCATGCTAGAGGATTTTAATTCAGTACACTTTTACCTGTACAAGCTGCCTTCTTTTTCAGGGCAGTCAAACCCTGCAGTGCCTTAAAGGAAAGTCAGAGTAGCAGCCCAAGTATGTCAGTCAAGAGAAAGAAAAGATGAAGAACTGGAGTGAAGGCTTTGATGCAGTTTCTCTAATGACAGAGGCAAGCTTTTCAGTGTCAGCATTTATTCATATTTGTCCTTTTCCCCTGCTCTACTCAGACAATGGGACATGGTCAGGGCCTTTCGCTGCTAGGAATGACATTTGGGCTGCCAGAGGAACTCTTAGGGACTCTGATGCTCTAAAGATGCGAATGTAAACCAACCCCACAGCCATTTCCCCTCTGGCAAAGGCCCAAGGACACTATCGCAAACCTGCTAAACACAGGGCTCAGGTAGACTTTGCTTGACTGGACACAAATACAGGGATGGGAGTTGGGGGTGTCAGGCACGGTTTGGAATGGGCAATGCTTTGAATTCAGATGCGTTATCCTTCATGGTTTCACTTCAGCACTTTTTCACTAGTTTAACCCAGGCAATGCCAAGCATTTCTTTTTCGCAGCCCTCTCAGCACAGCTCTGAGCACTGGTGCCGTGGGTCACCAAGAGCATCTCAGAGAAGGACAGAGAAGACCGTGTGATCAAATGACTTTTTAAAGCTTACAGTGACACACGTTCAATCTCAACAGTCTGCATTGCATACTTGTGTCTGTCTTCACTAGTAGCAGGGCTGGAGACATGATTTTTTTTTTGTCCTTTTTAAATGAAAACGAAGACAGAGTTATCTCTCAGGATGTCTGTCTGCAATCAACAGAGATACAGCAGTAGGCACTGTGGTTGCAATAAGCCAGAACTTGAAATAACAAGCCAACTCAAATAAAATATCTGTCAAGTCCTTGTCTTCTAAACTAGGAATGCAAATGTCTCCAGTTTCTATAAGCACATGTTGGAAGCAATCGTCATATGTGTTAAAAAAAAACCCCAAAAAACATCTGAAGTCAGGCAAAGAAAGTTCAATGTATGCGCATAAAAGGAAACATCTCAGATCTCTCCTTGAAAAAGCTTTCAGGTGTGAAAACATACAGCGTGCTTTGACATCCAAAGCACTAAGTCCCCATTCCAAAAATCAGCATCATCCTTGATGCACTCTCAGCAGCCCAGCTGAAGGGGCAAATGAACATGGAGGCCAAGGAGACACAGAACTGCCCGCCCAAGCGAAGTCTCAGCTGGCCTCTGACACTGCCACCCATGCTGCACCTGCCGCCTGCATCCATTGAGCACTTATCTCCAGGCAGCTGTTAAATAGGCTGGCACCTTTTGTCGGCAGCGACTTCAATATGAAAAAATCAAGACACATTGAAAAAGAAAAATAGAGGAAACTGGAAAGCACATTAAACCCCAACTGGAACAACAAAACATAAACCCGAGGCGGGGGAGGAAGAAATAGAAGATGAGGAAATTTATAGCAGCTGTTGCCGGAGAATCTCACTACAAACAGCAAATGCTTCCAGGGCCACCCGTCTTACCTTGTGAGACGTCTGCCTCTGCTGTGGCAGGCTTGCTCAGGCTCAATTATCAAACCCACTTAGCTCAGGCTTATAAACAAGAGTTACACACAGAGACGCATAGTCTACTATGCCTCTTCTTTGCATGTTTAAACTTTCCCTCTCCTGTTTTAAGAGTTTGTGTGTTCTTCCAAACAAACAAAGAGAAACATGCGTAACTGGAGCCATGAGAGGCAGAAAACACAGAAACTTCTGGACCCAGGGGGCTGGGTAGACTGGGATCCAGTCTCCCAGCTGTTCTACACATCTACAACACTTGGACATAAGATTTAGACTCATACATTTAAGATTCAGCTGGACAAGGTGCTGGGCCATCTTGTCTGGACTGTGCTTTTGCCAAGAAAGGTTGGACCAGAAGATCCTTGAGGTCTCTTCCAAGCTGGTATTCTATGATATAACTTTATGCAATAAGCCACCTCTCCTTCCCTCCCACCTTGTTCTAGGGGGAATTAAGAAAGAGGAGGAAGAGGAATACTTCCAAAGGTTGACTTAAGTCTGGCAAGGATAATCTATCCAGGGTTTCCTATAGCTACAAGGGAGAGACAGGCATCATCGCAAGTAGGATTTATAACAGAAGGCAAATTTGGCTAATTTAAATCACTTCTCCATCATTCAAGCCCAATTCCTCTTCCTGCCATGTGGCCTGTGGGGGAAAACTGCAATGAGAATGAGACCCCAGCCAGGAAGGAAAGTTACAAGAGCCATCAGCACTGGTCTCAAGGTTTTTATACAGTTTTGACTGGGTTGTCAATTTGTGCTGGTGGGCTGCTTCCTCCAGCCTCCTGCAGAGTTTTCTTCTGAGCATCTGTCTTTCCCAGCTTCTCCTTCTCACTTCACTTTCCTTCCTTTTCCATTTCAGCTTCACTTCTACTCAGGAAATCTCTCAGGTCCAGCCCTGCCCAAGCCTCCGTCACCCTTGCCTCCCACTGGCATTTCACATCTCCCTGCTGCTGTGCATGGCCAGGCCAGCACAGGCTGAGAGGGTGGAGAGGGCAGGACCCATCTGCTGGCTTGGTTATGCAGCACCTGGTACGGGGGAACCCATTCTTGTCAGTTTGTAAGGCACAACTGTAGCAAACAGGATGCCCCAAGAGCAGTGCATGCAGGAACTCACACAATTGTCCACTCAAAAACTTGATTGCTCCAGGCATTGGAGTCTTAAGATGATACCTGGGGAGTCCAGGGAAGGAGACATGAGCATCAAACTGAACATCTTTGCAACTCCACTTTGTATGTGTTCATCTTATGAAGGACCAGCACACACACCTCCCAATTGTTTTTTTTTCATGAGACTCAGATAAACACAAGGCAATGCTGTTTTATGTCAGCAAGAGTGTGTAAGAGGGATAACAAAAGCGACAGGCTAAGGAAGCCCCCATCAATAAGATGAAAGCATTGTTTTTTCTACTTTCTGGAGCTTTCCCACTTTAAATGCCTTGCTTTCATTTTTCATGTGTGTTAATAATTATAAGGCAAGAAATTCAAACCTCATACACCCAGACTTTGTGCCAAGTTAGCTCCTTAAGGATCCATTTTTATAAAAAGCATAGAAGTTATAGTATTGATACAGATAGGCAGGCAAACTGAGCTTCTCTGCATTTGTGGGTTCAGGCAAGATTGGCATAAATGTGCTAGTAACACCACAACTGCATTGTACTAGGGTCTATATATTGCTTTCAATAGACTAGTTTCAAGCCTATCTTTAAAGCAGTACAAAATCTGCATGTAGGCAAACCTTTGGGAATATGTTTTTACTCTTCAAACAGTTGTAATCAAAGGAACAATGCTGACCCCACTGCAGTCAGTGGGAGTTTCACTGTGCATTGTTTTCAGAAGTTCTTTCAGCTCCTGGAGAAATTTCTGTTAAGTCAACAGGCTCTTATGGTGCAAACAGCTTTTCCAGTTTAAAAAAAAAAAGGAAGGGGAAAAAAAGGAAATAACAGCAACTGATCAAAGGCAAATCTATGACTGCATCTCTTAGATGCACATTAACACCTCATTAACACTACTGGTACCTACAGGAGAAATAAAGCTTGGGAACAGCTCTAGGCACAAAGTAAACAAGTCCTAAGTAGAAATACTTCTTTTTCCTTCTGATACCAGAAGTAGTGGGCCCTTGATTGCAGTAGCTTTGTTCTGACCATTTTTGAGAACAGAAATGAAAGATTTCAACATTCTGTGATAGAGTTCTCATATGAGAACTCATAATGATGATAAAAACAACAGCAACAAATTGAAGATAACAGGATAGGGGTTTTTTAAACATAGTACTAATTTTACAGTATGGTTAAATATCAGAATCATCTTTTGGGGGAAAAAAACATCAAAAGAATATAACCTTGCAATTGTTTCATAGTCCTGAAGGTGAGACAGCGTTAGAGATTGGTCACATCTCTAAATTCTCCACTGATAATTCTCAGTTCTCCTGGCATTTTCATTTTCACAGTATAGTGCCCCACCTCTGCCAAGAACCAGAGCTCCTACTTCCTCCTCTTACCTCCACCTACTCCCAGCCAAACTCCCGAGACAACCACTTTCCTTACCATACCTTCAGCTAATAATAATTTTTGCAAACCTCTTTAAAACACTAACCTGGCAGAAAATAAGCTCGTTAAAAATACATGGAGCAAGACCAAGATGTTTTGCTGCCTCGGTGGCCTGAAGAGCTGCAGCTTGGGCAGAGCAGTTAGCAAGCTCTTAGCTTGCACCTTGCTTGCTGCTCCCAAACCTCCTCCACTGACCAACGCAGTCAGAGCCAGGGTGTCCTGCATTCAGATAACCCCTCTTATCTCCCTTTCTGTACTTTTTATTTCAACAGGATTTAAGATTGGGATAGGAACTGCTGTGGCTGCACAGAATGTAGGGCTTCAGTAGGACATCCCTCTACCTGATCACTAGCAGGCAAAAAGAGAAAGCCTTCCTTGGGCCCATTCTGAATCTGCACCCATTTAATTTCTCTAAAACTAATTTTGTTAAACCAGATCAGATGTTCTTATACTGACTTAGCTAAAATCAATTCCTAATTGATTAAAGCTAACTTGAAATAAAATTGCCTAGGCTATAATAAAGGGTGTCCACAGCAATTTAACTGACTGGATTTAAAATAACCCCATCAATTATGCAGCTACAACTGTTGAGCTTTTCATGCCCGGGTTTGCTTCCTCCTCTCTGCTCAGGAAGCATTAAGTGCAATGGGGGTCTAATCCCAATTAGTGCAGCAGAGTGCTGCTGTGGGAAAAGAGTAAGCAGTCCAGAGCGAAGCTCATCGCGCAAGGCACCGGGCCAGAGATCTGGGTTCTGCTCTCTGCTTTCCAGTGAGCCCTTTGCATCACCTCAGGCACTATATCCTCCCTCTGTGCAGGTTATGAACTGTGAAGACAAATTCCTGGTGGCAGGAGCTGTCTTGGACCTTGTGTTTGCAGGGCACTTTGCACCAGGTGGATGTAGTCTTGTCTAGATCTTTGGACTGCTGGCATTAAAAAAAATCTGCTTTTCTAAAATGAGGAACACCATGGTTGCACTTCCTCAACAGTAGAGTCATTTTTTTTTAAGTTTGCCTGTGTCCATGGGTGAGAGAGACAATTAATCTGAAGGTAGCTTTTCTCCATTTTAAAGGATTGTGTCCTGCTCTAAAGTCACATCCCAATAGGAAAAAAAACAAAACAAAACAAAAACCAACCAAACAAACAAACAAAAAACAAACAAAAAAAACAAACCCAAAAAACCCCTATAGCCATAAATCTGCTGCTGAAAGTCAGTTGCACTAGCTCCTGTGATTTTAGGTGCTAACTACACATTTGGGTAGTCTCATAGGAAGAGTCTGCAGTACAGCAGAAGTTTAGCACCAGCTTATAGATGAGGGTTTGAGGAGGCATATAAAATAATGCTTGGCTGCTTCCCCTGTTTCTCCTATGTCAGCTGGAGGCCGCCTCACCAAGCTGGAACTCACACCAGGTTGAAAGCGCTCCCAGTTTTTAGGAGACAGCTCTAATCTGTTCCTAAGTTATTTAAAACCTTTGTAAAAAGGTGTTCAAAGCACTGAGAGCTGAACATCTTCCCTCTGCAAGAACAGCACTTTCTGCCTGGTACACTGGTCAGCACTGGAAAAAGGCTGGCTGAACATTGCTACCTTCAGGGGGATGCATCCATACAGGCTAGCAGAAGTTAAACAAATCATCTCCTTCAGTCCTCTGTGCTGCATATCATTTCTCTGCCAGCCCACAGGGAACTAAAAAATACCCAGACTGCTTAACTGCTCATTCAGAACAGACGTGAGCCAAAGCTGGAACTGGTTATGCAAACGATCCTGAACACTGGATTTGCTGGTAAAACAGGATTCAAATCCAGGCCACCCTGTCTTTGTTTCTGCAAAACCAAAAATCAGACAGTGATTTTCTCCAAAACAACCAGAATGCTTCTACGTCTACTTCATTTCCACATTTTGATTCCCTGCTTTGCCATCCAGCCCACACATTCTTTCCCTCCTCCTGCCAATCACTGCTTCACACTTTCAACATTTAAAGTATTTACATTGCATTAGCCACATAAAATGGGTCCTCCTCAAATCAAAATCTTACATTGACATCAGTACAGAACAATAAGGAACTAATGAACATTTTAAAATACTCTAGTTGCATAGGAGCAATTTAGCCATGTCTAAAATCTAGTTTACGGTCAGAGAGATATTTAAAAAAAAAAAAAAAATCCTTTGATTTTTTCCCATCAGTAACTTCTTTAGCTACTCAAGAAATGCTTTAAAAACTTTAAAATTTTTAATTCTTTTTTAGGAAACATAGTCAACACTGATGGAATGCCAGAGGAAGATAAATAAGTCACTTACTTATATCCAAGTACAACTCTGAAGCAAATTACATACTTGTGTGGGTATGTATCAATATGTGTTGTGTCTATGTGTGTGCATACATGCATGTGCATGTACACTCTTTGCACACTGAATTATCTATATATTAGAAATAGATTTACATTGCACAATTCAGTCTAGATACAAGTTTGAATCTTCTCAAATTTCTGAGGTGTTTAGATCTAAGTCTGATTTTTAACACATGAAAAAATGGGTCCTGTTCAAAATTAAGAATCCATTTAAAGCTCAAACTTTTCTCACCAGTAACCATCCCAGAGTGGCAATGACATTTGAGCTTTGCAGATGAGACAAGGTTACATGAAAAACATAGGAACATTATGTCTCTACCAAGATAACGTAGCAAGATGGCATTCAAATAAGGAACCAGAGCTTCTGCTAGTGTAAATCAGCATATTCCCACTGAGATTCTTACCATATGGAAACCAATATTCAATGCAAAGGAACACAACTATTTCAAAATCACATCTTTATCCTTTGTTATGAAAGGGAACAATACTAAATCAATAAAGAAAAATGACAGCTCTTTTGATTTGATTTCTTTAAGCATTTGACAGAAATTTCACTGCTTCCTCTGTGTAATCAATAAATCTCATTTGTGTAGGCTTTTCATACCATAACAAAGGACTGTGTAACATGGATGTGTATAAATTATCAGAAATACTGGTGAAAAACTCAGGAATAGGAAGAAGGGAGGTTAGAAACCAGTGCTAAATTGGAGACAATTTTTATTTTGCAGTTGACCACATTCCAAGTTGAATTTGTCCCTTTCTTATCAACCTTTATAATATAGATTTCTCCTAGTTGCAGTTCTGACACTTTAACACATAAATTATTATGCTAACATGCTAAAACACAGTTGTATTAAATGGTCTGCTAAAGACAATTAGATCCTTGTGAAGGCATACAGAACAAGATTCCAGATAGAATTATTAAAATGCAATCCTAATAAATAACTGTAATCAACACAAAATTTGAAGCCCAAATATTGAGTGTGTAGCAACAGGAAGCACGTGCATTGGAACCTTTGTAAGGGGAAACAGTGTCTTGTGTTTCAGAGACAGAGCATGACTACAGTCACTACAGGCAATACCCATCGTGTATCTGGCTTGGTGAGCCGCCGTCTCCCCCCACATCATTACCCACAGGGTGCATAACCACCCTGCAAAACTTCCTTTGGTTGTCTGGCACTCCACTGCCTCCTGGTTCCTTTCAGCTGTAGAGGGTCACCTTCAAGGGCTGCAGCAAAACCACTGGCTACACCACTGCCTCAAGAGAGAAGCAATGGATGAACAACACAGTGGCCCTGCCCTCACACACACCACCCTGACTTTAATCAATACAAATTTGAAGCCCAAATTTTGAGTGTGTGAAGGAGTTAGCCATAAATATACTCCCATTGCCTGTCAATGATACATTACTAACACTGAAAAAAGAAAACACCTGTGCAGTCAATAGTGTAAGCTGCTCCACTGCCACGGTTAGGCATTTATAGCAGAGGTTTATTTAATTTAAGGATGCTGACTACTCTCTACCAACTCTAGCCAAGGCCTGGGCGGTCCCAAGCATCAGGCAGGCTGAATTGCTCCTCACACTGCTGTGCTCAGGGGCTGTAGCAGCCCCAATGCCTGCGTTCAACTCTACAGCACTTGGCGTGATGGCCAGCCTCTATCGGTTTGATTTGCAGGTTACTACAAGGAACTTCAATAGTTTGCACTTGAATAATAAATACATAAATAAACTGGCATGAACAACACTCCTGGGAAATCAGCTATGAATTGCCAGGTGTATTTCTTACTGGGGGGCAGGGGGAAGGAGAAAGGGAGAAAATTAATAACTAGGAGAGAGTTATGCTCCAAACCTTCCCTGGTCATGCAGTATTGACAGAATAAGTGCTGAACTGTGGGCTATATGGAGATGCATTTGTCAGTCGGTGCACAATTCCTAGAAGTCTGGGCTTTATATTTGGTTAATGCTATTAGAGCTGGGAAAAACTATTAGGAAACAGAGAGATGGAAATCATATCTGAAATTAGTATTTCTGACTGTTTTTCTTTCCTCCAGGTTATTCTACAAATCAGATGTTTGAATTCTTATCTTGTTCCCAAATCAAATAACTCCAGTGAGTGGCAGAGGCAGGATTTGAAAGAGGAATCTCCAGTGGTCTGTGCCTCAGAGCTGTGGTTTATTCTCTCCCTCCTCAACTTTGAGGCAGCTTCATTAACTTGGACTTAGATTCCAGCCTCAGCTCCTGTTGTGGACAGAAAAAAAGGGATGAAAGAAAACCTCAACATGATCCAGCCAGACCTTGAAAAATTAGACCCACAGCAGAAAATAATACAATCGGAACTTGCAAAGACATTTTTTTTATTGGCCTTGTAATTTCCTCACTAAACACGCTTTTAGCAGCATACCCCTCTCAGAATCTTAATTATCTAGTGGCCCCTCATAATGGCCCCATTCATGGCTTTGCAGAGCAAAAGCTCTGTGATATCGCAAACACAGGAACTCAGAAGATACAGCATGTTCCCGAGGAAGGGCTGCACACCCACAGACAGTTGGCAGAGGGAATTTGCTACTTGGAGAGCATAATATAATACAAATATGTGGATTTTTTCTTTCTTTCTTTTTTTTTTTTTTTTTCCTGAAGCAAGGAAGAGGAGATGCTGTGCTTGAGTTGCGTGTAAAGGAAACAAAAAAGCCTGATATACAGTTCTGAATAAAGCAGAATATTACAGGCTCTCCATCTCTCTCCTCTACCATTTCCGACTGTTCATTGACTACCATAAATTAATATGACGTGATATATTGTATGGGCTGGAGACATTTTATGAGCTTTTGAAATCTTTTCCAACAGGAAATGTGAAGCATCACTTACTGTTCAGGCTTTTTTTGGTTTTGTTTGTTTGGAAATGAACCGTAGGCTGAAAATATTTCATCTGAATCAAAACAAAGAATAACGAGTTGGTCAGCATTCTTGAGAACTGGACATTTTTAGTGATTGAAATGCATAGTTCTATAGACCCTTTCTATGATAAAACAAAGAAAGAAAATACTATTATATCAGGAGGAATATAGTTGCAAAGTTTTCACAAGCTACTAGCTCTGTTACTTCTGAAGTCCCCACAGATTTATGCTCTCCAGGTACTTTTTGCAATCAGTTTTGCTTCTTAAATTCATCTAAAAAAATGACTTCTCATTTGATTTTTTCTAAAAAATAAATAAATAAAAAGGAAAAAAGAAAAAAACACACCCACAGTTTTCCGAACAGAGATTGTATTTTATGCAAAATACAGCCCAGAAAATTATATTCAATCACTTACAATAAATAAAAATCTTGCAAAAAAAGCTGTAACTATGTAACATGCAATAAGCAATGTAAGAATCACTGTTCAGAGAAAATATCAACTCTGTATGTCCATATTTGTCTTTGGATGACAGTCTAATTAATACATTTGATATTCCAATAAACATGGTCTCATTTACTTCAGGATCTGATGCCCTATTTTTTTAAATATGTTGTTGTCCTCTGGATAACTTCATTAAGACCTACCAATTTTTATTTCAGCAAATGTGCTCCCTCCAGAACTGGTGGGCTAGCCAAACACCATGACCCATACTCCTAGCTGCAATGGCAAAATAAAAGTGACCCCAGAACAATGGCAAGAATTATGGAAGAAAAGGAAAAACCTTGTCTATCTAGGATCCTTGCAAGATCAAGGTAAAGTTTACTTTTGATCCACCTCCATCCCATCTAAAAATTGTTTTTTAATAATAAACGTACTGTATGTAGTATGTGAAGATGTGATGCAGGTCAATTTACATATTAGAAATAGCCAGATTTAAAAAAAAAAAAAAAAAAAAAAGAAACCCCACAAAAAGAAAAGAAAAATCCAAATTAAACAACAAATACTGTATTTGATACAGAGAGACATTTGGACCTGGGAGGGTAGGGATTTATAGATAACACCTCCCTGAAGACTTATGCACAGGACTCCTTTGCTGCAATGGCAAAATAAAAGTGACCCCAGAACAACAGTAAGAATTATGGAAAAAAGGGAAAACTCTGGTTTATCCTTGTTAACCTCCTTCCCAGAGTCCTGTTTTTAGCCACCAGAGAGGCCACCTCAGAGAGGAACAAAAGCCAGAGACACCCCACGAGTATCCAGCAGCCTGTGCATGAGCTGCATTAGGAATCACCTTCATGCTGGTTGTGTTCCAGGAACCTTATCACATGAGCGTGTACCAACCCACCAGCAGGTTGGCACCTTGTAAGAAAGACAAAGGAACATAAGAGAAAGAAACAGCTGTTTCCTCTCCTTTGAAAAATGTCTCCTCCAGAAGAGGGTGAACAGAGGAGTGCATGCATGCCAGACTACCCAACTGCACCTGCCCTAGACTGATATGGTAGCATCAGTCTCCACATTTCATGAATAATAAATGCCTATCTTAAAGGAAGGGAGCACTAGAGAGGATAGAGTGAAGGAAAGCAGAAGTTAAACAGCGAGAAATGCATCTCATACTTGCATTTGCCAACTGAAGCCCAGAGTTTTGCATCACTAGGCAGAAGGAACAAATTGACCTCTTCACAGAAGTGGCACACTGAAGATGTTTAATGAATTGCTTCAGAAGCAGAATCAGTTCTGAACTGAACACAGGTATCTCGAGGAGGAAAAGACACGTAAAAGCACTGTGCAAACTGCTGACAGCACTAGCTATGTGAGAGACAATCAAGGTACTTAACGTTTTAAAACACATGCCCTGCATAATAACCACTGCTGCAGAAGCCTCAGTCACTCTTGGAACTGAACAAAGAGGAGTATCACTGTACTAGGATCATAAAAAATATCCTTTAAGTCTCTCGTATCAATGCATGTGTTCTGAGTTGGAGAAACGTTAACTTATATTCTTCATGTACCTAGGATCCATTTTCCCCCTCAGAAGCTGAGAGGAGAGGGAGAAGGGGCATCATGCTATTGGTTTTCTACAAATCTGGCTTTAGTAGCTGCTGTCAGTGTTTCCAGTGTCAATACCAACAGCAAACAAAGTAACTGAGGAAGTTTGCTTCAGATGCAAGACTTGGGAAATCAGAGATTCCTCTCTCAGTCCAGGGTTAATTATTTTAATGACTGTATCTGAAAGGGTGTGAATGCAGGAGAGAAAGAGGGGGTCTCTACATATTCAGAGAATATTTCTTGCAAAAGTTGCAAGAGGCTGCTCTGTAATTCCCCTGAGGCATCGGGTCTGAGTCAACTAATAACACTCACCATCTAGAATAGACACAGTTCTTCTAATTAATTTTTCCTTTTATGAGTGCTTCGCAGTATGACAGAGAAAGCGCTCAGGTCATGGGCGATGAGGGGGCACATGCTGCCCAGCTTCCAAGCCCTGAGGAGGCTGTTGAGCAGGGACAGGAGTTTTACAAGAGGCAGTAGCTGAAAAAAATGGTAATAGCTTGTGTAGCTTTTCATTTCTGGGTCACTAGGTCGATTGCAGAAGCACGTAAAAGTCAGCTTCATCTCTCCAGCAGTCACCTGGTGCCTATGTGAAGTAAGGCAGTTGCTTCAGCCCAGCTCCTCCCGAGCAGCTGCTTGCTCTCATGGCAACCCAGGCTGGCTCCCTCGGTGACAGTCTCCGTAGGAAAGTGTGGCAGCAAATCGACATATAACCTGAACTGCTTCCTGACCCCTGCAAAGCCTGATTTATATCAGGCAGGTGATGTGTCCTCCTCACAGTAAATTACAATTGTCTTGAACTTTTGACCAACTTACCTACACTCTGCCCACTACTATCTCCACTGATCGTACTTCACACACCCTGCTATTGCAGTTGCTGGCTCTAAAAGGAAACCAAGTGAGCACAAACACACAGTCTCTCCTTGTCCCACACATACACAGATCCACACGGACATGCTTCACAGCAAAGGAGATCAACGTTCAGTCCTGAAGCAACCACAGGGCTCCACTGCCACAACTCACAGATGGGCAAGGGCTGATCCCCTCCAGCAGCGCGCAGGAGCTGGCAGCCACCCTGCCACAGCACTCGCTCCCCTCTTCCTTGGCAGCGGGTACCGAGCCTTTGTACTGCGGAGTTATGACTGAGTTTTTTAAAATGTACTGGTTGCAATTTTTTGTTGTTATTACCTCCTCCAACACAGTTTGGGCTTGCAATATTAAGACAGCTTGGGTTTACATACAGAGGGAATACAAATAGCTTTCCTGCAAAATAAGTGGTGAAAACACACCATTCGATGGTGCTGTGTGGCTTACAGGATTTATGGTCTCCTGTTTGGGATGAACTGTGCAGTTCTCTTGTGGTGTTACCATTATGAATAATGTGGCCACGCTAAACTCACACTAATAAAACCTGAATGTATCACCACATTGTTCGTCGCTCTGTATAGGAGAAACCCATCCATTAGCGAGGCGGGCACTGAAAACTCTTTGTGACAGGAGCAGCGCAGGGATGGCTTCACAGCAGCTATTCAGAGCCACTTTACAGCTTCCTGAGCACAGCCCAGGCTGGGCTGCATGCCAGCAGTGTGGGAAATGGCTGGCAGAGGAGGCTCTTGCCACTGATTTGTAGATCATATGAATCCCCCAGGGAAAAGGAGCAGGTACTGAGAATACCTGCAAGAGGGTGCTTGTAGCATGTCCGCAGCCCATCTTTAACATTTGTTTCAGCCAACCTGTGCCTTCCATGATTCCTTGGACAAAAACAAATTGCTAAGGCTCTGTGCAAATCAGACATTCACTCCACTGCTTTAGCTGCTACGTAGCTCTCAGTGACTATTGAAGCCTGCACGGACATCAGAAATGTTCAAACCAAAGTAGGGAGCCATGCCAATGAGAGGGACAATCCAGTCTCCCGAGGCAGCATCCTTGGAGAGGGGCTCCCCACCCTCAGGGCAAGAGTGGAAGCACTGCAGACTTCCTGCTGCCACCAGCCCATTTGCAGGAGCAGAGCTGGTGACCGCAAAAGGCATGACTGGCTTACTCAGAGCAGAGGCAAAACCAAAAGCAATGAGAGCATCTACAAGCAACACCACCTGCTTCCTAGTCAAAAGCCTCCAGCATTCCTTGATAATGGCTGACATATGCTGCTTTCTGCACACCCCATGAGTAGGCTGGCTGACCTCCACCTGTCCTGCTTCAAACCGCTTTCGTTTGATAAATGCTTTAACCCTAGATAGTTACCCAAGAATATACCAACACCATGCCTTACATTTCTTTTGCATGAAGCTCCTAGCAAACATCATACTAAGTTGAACTGCCTTCCTTTAAAGAAATCCATGACTTGGCTTCTGGATTTGCCTTTGCTCCAAGTAGTGGTATTTAGACATGCCAAACAGTCCTGCAAATTCACCTGACTGCTGCGGCACAAAGAGAGCCCTGATGAGAAAGTCTGAATTGAACACGTTTCAGTGGATGACAAATCTTGGCCTGCCTGAAGCCTTTGAAAGCCCAAAATGCAATGCAAATTACAGTTCAAGGAGCCTAGAAGAAAACTATTTTAGCTTTAGGCTTGCAACCAAGCAAAAAAAGAGTTAAAAATTTTATTTTAAACAGCAGTTCAATCATTTGCTTTCCCAGTATTAATGAAAGCCTTCTGCATGTTTCCCCAGATAAGGTTGTGATTCACGAAGCAGGCATAACCCAGAAACTCAAAAGGTCAAAAAGATGGCAACAAAGAATTTTGTTAATATTGCCTAGAATCCACTCTGTTCCTTTGGCGATTTTAGTATCAGTAAATAACTCTCTACATTTTCCGACCTAAGCAGTTCCATTTGAGAAACTTCCTAGCCCGTATATTTCTAAAATGTTACCAAATGATTAAACACAAATCCTCAAATGAAGAGAGTGGGTTTTATTAAATATCCCAGAGCAGTGCTGTCTGCCCACACTTATGCCCATGTCTGGCTGCTGGCTGATAAAACGCCTTGGCTTTAAGATATTACTTATTAGCATGCCTGTATATTTCCACCTCACACAGTCACCCAAGGGTGATTGCTATCTGTTAATTGAATTCCGTGCCAGCAACTGTGTCTTTGTGTGCCTGCCATTATAATTTTGAGGATTGTGACTTCATTTCCTATTTACAAGTTGCAGCGATAAAAAAGTATATTTATTTATATATAAATAAACACAACATTTTTGTAGCTATGTGGCAGGGGGTAGGTGGAAATCACATGTGAAACACACAGGTGTTTGGGGGGTTTTGTTTTCCTTTTTCTCTTTCTTTTTAAAGGCATTCTACTTCCTATCTGAAACAGAGCTTGTGTGGGGTGGTGCTGAGAGATGGGGCTAGGGGAGCAGAATGAGGGTCTTAAGTCTGGAGTAGGGCAAGATGAGGCTATAGAAATGCTTGGGTCAATGCCTTCCAAGCACTGGATCCTGTTGCAGGCTTACTGGAATGGTGGTTTACACATCTACCACACTTTATTCAAGCATCTCAGAGCCATTGCCCATAACTCCCTTCATAACAGCAGTTTATGGAATGCTTCTCCCATTGTTTTAGATGAGTAAATGTCATGTGTACCTGGTTTGGTGCTTCCAAGAGCACACTGTGAGACTGAGGTAGGACTATGAGAAGAAGCCAGCAGAAGACACAGGACCCCAATGACGTTTGAGTGAAGGCTGGCATGCCTGACCTCTGGGCCTCCAAAACCTCCTTTAATCTTAGCAACAAGAACGCACATCTCGGTGAGCTTTTGCTGGCCTCCAAAAAGAACCTGAAGTTTTTGAAAAGACATTAGTCCTTTTGAGTTTGGACAAGTCTGCTTGGGTAAGCAAAGGAAAACTCCTTAACCACCAACCACAGTTGGCTGCTATTGTGGGGATAGCTAGTCTATAATCCCTTTCATAAACTCATTGAGATTTAGCTCATAATGCCTCTTGGTTTCCTTCCCCCTCAATATTTCTGTAGGAAAGTTGTTCAAGAATCTCAGTCCTTGGAAGATCAGAAGTTGATTTCTCTATTAAGAGCCACAACAAGCAGCCAGTAGAGAAATGAATGTAAAAAAGCTTAGAAGGGGTTGTCACCTCAGGCTAAGGGTCTGTGGAAAACCAGGGTGATTTCTTTTACCTAGCCAATTAATATTTCACAGAAAAAACAGTCAAGCCTACAGCCAAACAAGTCCTTATTGAAGTGTTCTGTATGGAGGCAGATTTCTTACTACCCAGGTTACACTTCTGAGCACGGCTGCTGTGAGCACTCCTGGTTCCAAATGTCTCCAGAGGCAGCACCTGAGTAATGAATTGGAGCATCTCTATCTGTTATGTCAGACACCAGCCAAATACTATTTATTTAGTAAGAAATGTTATGAAAGCATTGCTTTTTAATAAGATTCTTAATATTTCCTGGAGCTTGCCTACATGAGAGTCTTCTTCATCACTGTTTTGCTTTACCTTTTTCCATAGCCAGAATGCTACAACCTAATAAACATAAGCACCCCAAGAAGTTATAAAATGTTTTGTGAGCTGGAAATAAAAGACTTGGGATCAGATTCATTTTTCATTCATTTCATGAGAAATCTTTATCCAAATGGTATTATTGTAGTCCAACCTGTCCCCAGTCTAAGAGCACTTCATCTGGCTTTTATTAAAAGGCAGGATGCACATTGCTGTAAATTAACTTAAGAATAATTTTTGCCCATAGACAGTTGTACACTTCATATTCATCACTGATTCGGCTAACACTAAAAAAACCCTGGCTTCAAATATTCCCTTTTTGTGTTACAAATGCTCTATAAATTAGTTTATTTTAAAAATGAAATACAGTAACTGTTTTCAGAGAAAAATATGTCCAAGTACAAGTTGTTTGCAATGTAATAGATGGAACTAAGGATGCCATCTACTATTGAGATCACTTGACTTAATCTGTAAATTTATTTTAGCTTCTTATAACTTGCGCAAACTTTATCCACTTGAACTATTTTTTTTTTTTTAATTAAGTGTCATCCTCATAGCAGTTATAAATTCTGCTGAAATTAAGTTTCTGGGATTTGCTTGCTTTCTAAAAATACAGGAAAGCGTGCATGCAGAAAGGCCATTATAAAATATACTTACTAAAACCCAAACTTAGTTGGTTTTATAATACTAATAATCAAATGGGACAATGTACAAATTAAAATGGTTGAAACATTTCAAGGTCAATGTGCAGGTGATTTGATAATATCTAATCCCTGAATAATAGATATAAATATTATAAATTCTGAAACCAAAAGAAAAGAAAGCAGGTCTACAGTGAAACAACTGGCAGTGAGAAATACCTTCTTCAGATTTTGAATTGCTCACATTTTTTTCTGTCAAAAATATCATCACCAACAAAATGTTCCTACAGAACATTTCAATTCCGACAAAGTAGCATTTCCTGGTGGAAGATATTCTGGTCAAAAAAACCTTTCAACAAAATGTACTCCAGGCTCAGTCTTTGATTATACGAGAACACAGTGCTCTTTCAAATGTCTCAAATGCAAAATTAGTCTTGCTCAGTGTATAGCTCTAGACTGAGAGGTGAATTACTGCAGGGCGTTCTCTTGCTGCAAGCTCTTGCTGTTGGGGTGGGAAAATCAGAAACATGCTCGCTGAGCCAGGTCAGTTGCTTAGGTGACCAAATCCAGGGAAAAGTTCTTGTCTGGGAAAAACTGCAAATTTGGCCTTGGTCTGATCCCAAGGCTTGGCCAGAGCCTGGAGCCTTGGCCTGCGACACAGTCACGCACCCATCACAACTGACAGCAGTTGGGGGACAACTGAAATGTGGCTAGTAAAGGCCATGTTATAAGGCACACATGCATAATTGAGGGTTGAATTAGGGTTGCACCTTACCCATAAATTTGAGTGCTTGGCTTTGAAACGTTAATATTTTTTGAATCTGTAATTTTTGTTGTATAATTGTATATAGTACATAATTACTCATAATTCATTACTGCTCAGGCGACTGCAGACAATGTTTAGATATTAAAACTCAGCTCAGTGATTGAATAGAGGGTACAGTAAAAATAAATATCCATGTATTTTGTAAATATTTGCATAATGAGCTATTTAAATGCAAGAGATTCTAACATATGTAAACAATTGGAAATATTGTATGTGTGTAAGTCTAAAGCGGATGCAAAAATATACACAAACCCTCATAAAATCATATGATTTAGGAGTCAAACATAGCATATTTTTAAGGCTTTATGTATTCCAGTACTATGACTGTAAATACACATTGTATTAAAACACATAGCTCAGTACAATTAGTAAACTGTACAACTGAAAGCTTTGGTGACAAAGACAGTGGAATAAATGGACATTAGTGACTGCGCAGTTACAGCAAAATCTTTTTGTGCTCTGCAGCCCTGAGACATCCAAACAGTTACAGAACTCAGCCTGTGTAATCAATCCCAGTTCAACAACAAGTACTAGAAGAAATATTTTTCCTGTTGTTACAAATCTGCCACGTAACATGATGTGGAGCTTCTCCTGCAAAACTTTTTCCCATTTGAATGTGTAGCAGTGCATGCAGCGGAAACTGAGAGACCACCTCCACCAAAATGCACTGCTTGCTTCTCCTGGTCTTAGTCAAGTCTGAGACTTCTGGACCAATGTGTCCAATGGCACCTTAAAGAGGCTCTGCAACCCCAACCACAGTGTAATATGGTTCACTCTGGTTTCTGCAAAGGAAATGTGGTGGTGGAGGATGGAGGGAACAAAAAGACTTCAAAGTGAAAGCTTTTTCTTGTTTTAATAACCAGTCTGAACTAGCTGTCAAGGAGAGAAACAATGAGCATTGCACTTGGTAGCTAGGCTGCCAGCTGACTAACTCCTGCCTTTGCAGAAATCAACTTCTGCACTAGGGACCAAAGCAGTTAGATCATATCCACAGTCACACCTCTGAGCTTGCAACTGATTAAAGAAAGTGAGTAGCGGACTTGCTGCTCTTTCCCCAAGGCTTCATGACTCAAAAGGACACTGCTAACAAGATGCATCCCACCTCCTGTGGAGCACTCCATATTTCTGTGCTAGAGGGGAGGGATTGGGGCCACCCTGTTTTGGGAGGCACAGCTGACCAACATGGCCAAGAGGAGAAGGTCAAGGGTTCTGTCTTCAGTGGGACCCATTGTCCCAAAACCACCTATGTGCCAGGCCTGTATTAGAGCAGCTGTCAATAGCCCCACAGCCAAAGCAGCCAGAGGCCTCAGGCTGGCAGGACAACCCAGGCACACGCCATCACCAGGTGGTACCCCTGCTGCTTCTGCCATGGTTCAAGGTGCAGAAAGACCGTTGTCTGTGTCCTAAACAACTTCTATTGCAACATCCTAGGCCCCAGACCTCCATGCACATGCCAAACTCCTGGAGCCTGAGCAGTTAATAAATGTTCGAGTAACTGGGGAGCTAATTTAAGAGAGCCCACAGTAACTGGATGTAGCAAATAATTGGCGTAGTGAAGAAATGGAAGACAATATAAGATGCCTGGGCGTGAGTGTGTATGTGAGGCATAGGGAGCAGTTTTTGACTCAGAGGCTAAGTTTTCTGGGCCAGATTTAAGGCTATGGAAACTTCAGTATGAATTTTGGGGACGGAAGAACTTAATGTCATTCTCTTCTATGGGACATTTAGTTTCAACATTGAGCTCAAACATATTTTCATTAGTAATGCTACCAGTCATCAGACAGCTCTGTATTTTTAAAACCTCCCTTTCGAACTCCTACACTACATTTCAGACATGTTGTGTCCAACTCATGACAGGCCCTGCACCAAAAAAATATTTTCTGCACAGGCATTCCACATGCTTGGAGGCAAAAAAACGGGTTTTCTGAAATGCCACATGCAAGAAAGCCATTTGGGTTGTGGGGGAGAGTCACTCAGTGTGCAAACCACAATCACCGTCATATTTCTTACACCTTCCAACAATCAGCCCACAAAGCTAGCACTCTTCAGAAATGCTTTTAAGAGATTTTCTGCTCACCTGGAATAAAGAAAACATTTACAATGCTGTTCCTTGTTAAGTAGCTATTCTTAAAACCAAGATGTGTTCTTGATTAACATGCTTCCAAAGGAAACTTGAGTAGCTAAAAACCATGCCTTCTGCAGAACAAGGAAAAAGGCCAGTCAATCAGTAGTCCACCCATTTCTTAGTGTCTCATAATGTGAAATGCTATTATTTAAAAAAAATTATTAGTAAAAGAATGTTTAATTAGTATAGGGTAATTTTACACAGAAATCTTCCTTTTCTCCACCCCCAAAAAAAGGCTCTGAAATTAAATTATTCTGGTAGTAGAAAGCACCTCCAGATCTTCACCACAGACAAATGTGTGTTAAGGAGGACGCGCGTTTGACAAAACCTATATAACAAATCTCCATTCCATGTATCAGACCCTTTCCCAACCTTCTCTCTCACTGTCCTTACTTGCACGTCTAGTATCTGCTTCAGCCCAATGCTCTTTTAAGAACAAAAGGTTAAGGTGGGCCCAGCTTAGGTCTAAACATCTGGATGTGCTACAAGATGTGGGTGTCTTGACAAAGGGTGGTTGGATTTCAAGGTCTCTCAGACATCTCCTCCTGTCTATGGTCTTCTGTACTCCACCAGAGCACTGCATTTACAGGAGTTTGCAGCTGTGTGGCTGCACACCTACATTCATTGTACATTGCATAAGACAGCTTAAAATTCTGGACAAAATTCTTCTCATTCCACAGGCTTCTTACAAAGTACAGCTCCCTTGAAATACGTGTGAGGAAACACCAGACCATTACCTCCCAGCATGCTCTCCAGAAGAGAAGGGCAGAGAAGGAGGAAGGGAGGGCTTCAGTACAGCGACCATGGGTGTACAGATGCTGTGCATCCACAGATTTCACATCTACGGTCAAAGATCTGTACGCTAGCAAATGTGCAATCACCACACATAGCCATTTGGATTTGTTCACTTCACCCTCCCAGTAGACTATCTGCTTTTATTACTGGAAGACCTGTTACACAGGACATTTTCTTCCCAACAGAAGTGCCTCCTACTCCAACATCTGCCCCTGCCTGTTGCCTCTCCTATCCCTTCCGAACTCCTTGGGACCTGAGCCCCTGCCAGGGGGCTGGTACTTCTCCATGCCAGGTGCCAGACATTCCATTTCAGATGCTGGCTCAGCAGGGGCAGGCAGCAAGCTGTGCGGGAAAGGGGGGAGCAGCAGCTGCCAGGTCACAGTGATGAGCTGTGCTTGTGTCAAAGGTCTCCAATGCAGCTGCACATTTTGTGTGCCTCGGGACAGTTGTGCACTAGAGCCAAAGTTAGCCTTTCATTGTAAACTGGTTTAAGCAGGCATTTTAAAAGCAATCCACCTACCTTGGCCTCCTTTTGCCATCTCTTTACACCTTCACCATCACCAGCAGGACTCTTAAAATTGTTCAACAAAAGTTGTCTCCAGATGGAACAATGTTGATCTCCACAAGATGGTCCTGGCAACAGGTGCCCACTGACAGGTCTCAGCTTTGGAGGGTTGGCGTCAGGCTTCTTGCTCGGCAGGTAGGGACAGACAGCCTGTTTGTGGACACTTAAGGAAAGATAGTGCATTTTAGAAGCAAATGATCTGGCTCTGCACTAGCAGCTCTTTATAGTCCAGCAATGGAAGGTCTAATTGAGGCTGTATAATTATCTCCTCACCCTATAAAATGAAATGTGCACTCCCTCAGTGGATATCATTGATGAAAAGCCAATTGGGGAAAAGATTGATATACACAGCAGAATCAATTTTATTTGTAATGGTTTTTAACATCTCATCTATACATTTAAGTGACTGAAGCGCGTGGAAATAAATATTATGTTAGCTTTTGTGTCATGGAATAAGGCTTTGCTTTTGATTAAAAAATAAAGAGAAAACAACCATCACCATTTTATGGTTATCATAATTTGTTTCACATACATTTTTTCAATACTAAGGTGTACTATATTATTTAACTGGTAAATAAAAATGCCTATAAACTTCTAAAGATATCTTCAGAGAACCCAGGTAAAGATGGAAGAATGTGTTTTTATTCTGTTAATTGTCTTGTAATACTTACATGAGTCTTATATAAGATTCATACATATATAGTTACACATGCAATTATCTCTTTATCTACACATCACTTTCATACAGTAAAAACATTCTAAAAATTTCAGTCTCCAACCTTATTATGCACTGCTCTGTTTCTTGTTCTATTGATATTAACAAAATTTGCCTCCACATAAAGTCCACTTTGTTGATATTATTACTACACAGTGAAAACTGAAATCACAGATGAAGATACAAATTAAGGTTCAGACACCAGTCCTAAATTCCCTCACTGCAGAGCAGTTCAGAGTTCATGCTTAAAGAAACTGAAAGATAAAAACTTAATTCATGCACCTTTTCATTTTAAAATATGGAATATATGCATGAAGCTGGAGGCAAGATAACGTAATCTTTTATACAATATCACATAATTTGATCTCTTAAATATCAGACATCAATAATATTACTGATATAAATAAATAAATAAAGCTAGATAAAGTAAAAATTGGATATGTATTATGTCTAGGGGTCTTGATTTTCTTTTGAACCTACAAACCTCGAGTAAGGATTGAGACTTTTCCCTGAAGTTTTTACCCAGTGGACATTTATTTTTCTCCAATGTAATTTGATGCTGCTGCTGGTTTTGGCATTAATACATTAGAAGTTAAATTTATGTCAGCATCAACAGATCAACTATCAGATGTTCCTATTAACTTTGACATAAAAATCATTAAGAAATTGTCATCATGTAAATTAATTATCAGAATTGTATTGGCATGAATGCATAATGTTATTACTCATGCAAATAATTAAAGAAAATGCACAGTGAAAAACACATTAGAATAATGGCACAAAATATCATTATTCTGGCTCCTTGACAACTAGATGCTATTAGTTTTTGGCACAGTGAACTTTAAGGTTAACAGAAAGAGACAGGGAATTCCAGTGCAGTGCTCAGGTTGCTTTTATTTGTACATTTATTTATTCAGTATACGAGACTGTAGGAGTGAAAACTAACATGTTTAAACTTGTCAAAGAAAGCTTTTTACATCACTCTGGGAGAGATTAAAACAAAAACAAAAACAAAAACCCACAACATCATCAAACAAGAGAATGACTTATAGCACTGCTGTCCAAAGATACATGTTCTTTGTTGTTGCAAATTTCAGGTCTCAAAGGACCTCAGGCACAGAAAGGTTGCTGTTGTTAAAATGCTGTATTTTTCTGAGCTCAGGAGAATAATAATTAACCTGAAAGTATTTAGGTTATCTCCTTCCACCCGCTACCCAAAAGGTAATTATTACTGACCAGTGCGCAGGGAGAGAGAGAGTTGTGATTGCCGTGCATGTGTGTGTTCTCTTAATTTAATGTGTAATGGACTGAGTTAGCTTTTTTGTCAACAGCAAAAGACTGTCCACTCTAATAGAATAAACATTACTAACAACTCAGTGGTGCATGTCAGCTTACTCACCAGCTCAACACATTTCTTTTAAATGTCTCTCTCCATTCCCTCACAAGTCAACAGAAGAGGTTTCTCTCAGTCATGGTTTTGTACTTGATCCAGAAATGGTATTATAGAAATAATGCAAAAGGCAGTAATTTCTGGGCTTCTTGCCTTCCAGCTCCCACCTCTACTAGACTAAGGAAACACCACCACCATCACACACTAGAAGTTCACATCTTCAAAATAAAATTCAATGTTTTAAACTGTTAAAGCATGGAGAAAAAGAGCCTTATTTATCCTTCTATAGAAGACCACTCCTAATGACACTCAGAAGAAAAGGAGTATTTCCGTGAAAAAAGTGGAGGACTAAGAAACAGGACATCTATGAGCTGTTCTTGGCCTTACCCTTGTTCTTCTACATAATTTCAGGAACACTACTTAAATCACTTGCCTTAAATTTTTCCTTGTTGTCAAACTGAGAACAGTGACAACAACAGTGCCTCTGTTTGGACCCTCCTTGTCACTGTACTCTCTAGTTTTGACATAATGAATCTCAACTCTGAAATGGGACACAACGGACAGGCAGTCTACACTTCACCAGTACCAAAGGCTTGGTTGCCGTCTGGGTCTCCTGGCAGTTCAGAGTTTATTTTCTTCAGTTTGCTTTGGGGGATGGGGAGAAGCAGAGAGCAAATTATTTTAAGGCAGTCAAGGTCTCTGGGAGCTATTTGGATCATAATTAATATCCAGGCAATGGCAAATGTAATTTAAAAAGAAAAAAAAAAAAAAAAAAGAGACCTGAAAGCTCTTTCTGGTTTTATTTAAATTTTAGAAGTTGCCTTGTGGACAGCTAACTTTTCAGGGATGCTTTGACTTTTTATGGTGAAATACAGACAGTTTACTTGAAACAGTTTGTTTAATAATGCCCTGAGCCTTTTGCTTCTTATTTAACAATCCAAGCTTTGCTTCTAATCCATCAACAGATAGGTCAAACTTGTACCCATAATTTAAAGTTATGTTAATAAGATCTATGACATGTCTTGCAACTTTTTATTGATAATATGTAATGTATTATAAGTATCATGAGCTTGCAGAGCTGCTGTCACCCAGGGATTTTCTGCATAAGGTATTACATCTCAAAAGCATGCCGCTGCAGTGAAAAAAGGACTTTAAATAAATAGGTTGGCACAATTCTGCCTTCAAAGGGACAGTCTATAAATTCACAAACAAGATTTACTGTGTAATTCAAGCCTGAATCAACACAGGACTTACACTGTGTAACTGAGAAGGGACACACCACGTGGTAGGGTGTTTACAGTGTGGGCAATATAATAACACAGAGGTTGTTTTGCAAGCACATCTTTTCCTTTTCTAATTACACTGATTGCCACCTCCCATTTACAATCATATACCCGCACCGAGTTTAACTGCAGTAATTGCTACATGATAAATTTATATAAGGAAAACATTGAGTGTCTATTTACTGTACTATAGTGTAATTTATAAGGTGGGGGAAAAAAGGTGGGAACAACAGCCTTGTGATTTCATCAGTTCTCCATGCAACATAGCAAAGTAGCCTCTGCATTATGTTTGCTGCGAGACCTCTGAGGTAGAGTAGCTGGATTAAAATGAACATCTGCAAATGCACTAGCTTTTAGTTTAGGAGCACATATACTTATGTGAGTTTACCATGTCCTGCAGATGATATTTTTCACTCCCCTGCTGTTTGATGATGGTATAAAACTAGATTCCTAGGAAAGGGCACACGGTGTATTACTTAGTGAGCAACCAAACTCTGAAGTGATGGTCCTTGTCACATCATCTGAAGATGTGATTCACTCAATGAGTTGCTGCTTCTCTACCCAAAAATTTAGCAATGCAATCTACTAAGAATCAGCTTGCTTTTTTGTTATTAAAAAAATAGTTAAAATTATAAACAATACAGGATACCCTTATCCACTTAATTCTAGCTTTACAGAGGTTAGGACCCCATGCAATTTAGTGCCAACTGGGAAAACATATCCTCCTCCAAAGAATTAATCCACGTCTGTGTTACAGCACCAGCATGCGTCGTTGTTATATGATCAGCAGAAGTCCTGGCTCAAGTCACCCACCCTCAGATCTGTCCCTGACTTTCAGAGGTCAAGATCATGTTACTGTCAACTTCTCCTGTATGAGCAAAGGAAATGTGTTCTCTCCAGCTACTTTAATCTCTGCCTACAGAGCTGTTGCTTGACAAGTAAGGGCATATTAAGGATGTAATCTGCTAACCAAAGATACAGTAAAATCAAATGTTACACCCTGCAAACTGAACTGGAGTTGCAACTCATCAGTCCTGTTTAAAACCAGAACAGAATCACACAGCCCAGTGTTTAGGCAGGTGGAACAAAAAGACACATAGAATATATGTCCTTCAGAAATATTTTCTGCAGTTTTAGTCAGTTTAACTGGAAGATTTCTGACCCGGTTGCTTAGGAGTGCAATGCTACACTTGCTTTTCTAAGAGGCAATGTTATAAATTATCATTCACTACTAACTGAAAAGGAGGGATTATGGACAAGTGTCTGGAGTGGTGTATTAAGAACTGCAACTCCTCAGCTCTGCTCCCTGATCAGCTCTGCATCTTAAGTCTTCATGTAAATAACTTTAACCCCTCCGCACTTCAGACTACAAACCTGTGAAGCAGTCACTCCCACATGAGTGCTGAGCTTACATACATATTTTTAAATTTTTAAATATTTTTAAAGAGCTTGGAGATTCACAGGCACGCCTTACTCTAAAATGGCACATATCTTCTAGCCATATGCATGGGCTGTGAAGTATCCAGGAAAAGAGCAAATGCTGAAGAGCCAGTAAAGCTAATATCTGTAGCCTGGCCATACTGGGGACTCCTGCAATACAGCTTGTTCTTTCGATTAACCTCTCCAAATACACAGAAGATGTCACGCACCCTCAGAGCTGTTCCTGTGCTCTTGCCCTCCCAAAATGAACACTGATCTCAGTAAGCGCTTGGTCATGCCAGGGTGACCCAGACAGGCCCATGGCAATGGCCAAAGCCCTTAAGATTTCTCTCCAAGCTCCCACGCTTGCTGTTCCTTGTGGAATGGGGAGGGAAGCAGCCAATGGGCTGTTGGGAGTGGCTGCTGGGACCTGGAGATCCTTGGGACTCTCACTTCTTTACTGTGAACATTTTTTTCTACCCAAAACTACTTTTGGTTATTGCATGAGCAGTATCCTACACAATGTATTCAACCAGTTATTGTCCGTACTGTAAGTGATGAGGCTGGCTGTGCTGCAGAGCAGGCAGGGCAGAGACCCCTCACATCTCCCCCTCATACTGCAGCATGCAAGCAGGTAACAGGCTCCCTAAAATGATGGCTTCATTCATCTCACATCTCCTCATAGTGAAGCCACAACGCTGACCCTGTTCTTCACCTCAGCCCTCCTCCACGTGGTTTCAATGTAGGAGCAACGGTCCCAGTATGACTCTGGCCCTGCTTGGCTGGTTGGTCATGCTGGAAGGGTGGGATGGGACTGGATGGGATAGAATGGGCAGCAGGGTGCCCTGGCAGCAAAGGTCTCCCCATTTTAAACAGGAGGATCTTGATTTAAACAATCAGAGACAAAAGCATAAATAACCATGTTCTGATTAATTGCAGTGGAAATGGTAAAGAACTATCAATGCAGCAGCCAAGAGACCTTAAAACTAAATATAACCTGCAGGAGGGGAAGAGAAGATGAGTCTTTGGAAACACTTTTCTGAAATGAAACAGGAATCTAGGGAAAGTTTTCTTCTCCTCTCCCCACTCCCCCAGTCTGTGCAGTGAAACAGGAGTTCCCGCCTTCCCTCTCTGAATAAAAGTGCTGCTCGCCTCCCTAGGATGAACAGCTGGGACCATCCTGCTGTCACCTCCTGCTCTTCCTCACTGCTTTAAAATTAGCATTGCTGTGATCAGGCGGCAGCATAGGAAATGCTCACCCACCGCTTGCCATGGCATTTAGAGCTGATGACTAAAACACCACCTGCCTCTAGGAGCTGGGGAGTTTGCAACACCTGGGGCCAGGACCAGGGCTGGGGCTCACCGTGTGAGCAGAAGGCTCTCACCCACCCAGAGAGCTCCCACCACTGCTGGCACCATGGCATGTCTGCCCAGTCTGGCTCCGGTGCTCGGTGTGAAGCAGCTGAGGAGGCAGAAGTGACTCTACAGACATAAATAGCAGAGCTGGTCTGAGCTGAGGAAGATGATTCAATGAGATATTTTGGTTGCATTTTTATGAAGGCAGCAAGACTCTCCAGAGAAGGTATTTTTAGTGGGCTGAGACCTGTGATACTGATCAGTAGGCACAGAAACTGCCAGTGCAGGAAATCTGTAGAGTAAAACCACCCTGAGGGTGTATCCAGACAAGGTGGTAAGTGCAAGTTAGAGAAGAGCTTTTTGGAAATCTAGAGCTCCAGCAACTTCCTGGAGCAAATTTCACAGAGTCTTCAGCAACATGAAATGGCTCATCCTGATAAATGCTTCATTTCTGGTTTAACAGCAAATTGAAATTGATTAAACCAGCATCGACATTGTCCTACACGGTACGGAGAAACTAAACTCATTTTGGGTAAATCCCAAGAAAGAACAACATTCATACATGCATACACACACACTATTTAAAGTAGGTTCATCTGGGACGCATAAAACCTGAAAAATGTTCATTAGGACTGGAAAAGGAAACACTATTAATCAGCTCTAGGCTTCTTATTACTCAGTGGAGGAAAACTTCAGTCAGATAATTTTTTAAACACATATAAACCCCCTAAATTCTCCTTGGAAGAATTAGTCAGCTAACTTGCCATAAATATGAGGAGGTGGGGAAAAAAAAAAAAAGCAAATTAAAGGGGTTGGGGGCTGGATTATTATTATTTTTTAATTTGCATTCAACAGGAGAAAGATTTATGCATGAGATGCAAATTGCTATGCGTTATTTACACATCTGAAGAAAAACAAATCTTGAATGTAAATGCTTAGAGGGCATATTTTTAAATATGAAAGTGGTAAAATTATTATAATGTTTGTAACTCCCACACTGTTAAAAAGACATTAAATTGGGGAAAAATTAGCCCTTTTATTTAAATTATAGAGTCCTCACCAAATATTAGGGCAGAAATAAAATATAAACATCTGTGTGTTTCCATTCTTGAGAGTCTTTTAGAGCAATTTTTTCACCTTGCATTTAGTCCTATCTAGAATATACCAATGGGTTAGCAACTGCAGAGGTCAACGGCCACTGACAGCATTTCTCTTTCCATTGTGAAATACTATGTATGTCTTCAGAAAATAAAGAAATAGAAATACCTTTATAAAAAGAAGTCCATTCCATAAGTAGTCCAGCCCGGGTGGCGGGATATATATGACTTGCAGTTGACCACTCCTGAGAACGAGGTGAATAGCACTGAATCGTAGAATCATAGAATGGTTTGAGTTGGAAGGGACCTTAAAGATCATCTAGTTCCAACCCCCCTGCCATTAGCAGGGACAAAGCACTGAAGCCTGCAGTGAAAGAGTAAACAAAGCTAAAAAAACAGGAAGAAAACAGTAAGAACAAGAAAAAGGTGAGATGAGAGCAATTAATGGCACCTAGAAGATCCAGCATTACTTAGTTGATCTATACCCACTGAACTGCGCAATTTCCAGTTCTATTTGAAAATGTAAAGGATCTCTATCACACCAGCACTGCTCAGTCTTTCATGTATTCACTTCTGGAGCAAAGTTTCTGTTTTTACCAAGAGAAAATCAAGGTAATAAAACCTGGGTTATCAAACCAATTTACATGCTTGACTCCTGTCAGCTTCTAAAACCTTCGATTATCTGCACTGCAGACTCATTAAAAAGCAAAGAGATTTAAGTGTCTTCATGTCCTTATCACTTCTGAAAAAGCAACTCGCAATGCTTCCAACCTGAGGGGCTTAAAAGTCATGAGACAAGATTCCATAAGCTGAAAAATAATCATGGAATTACCGTTTTAGCTTGCTTTTTGACATCGTGAGAGCTGGATGGGAGTTTTCTTTCAGCTGCCCTACGTAAGACAGACCTTAGTCACATTTCTTGCCCCACAGCACATGTCCCTAGTGGGAATGCTAGAGTAAGACCTGAGCGCACCAAAGCCACCGTTCTCATTAACACAGGGCAGTGAGTGCCCACAGCAATTAATCTCAGGTAGTTCTGCCCATGGCACTGCATTCCCACAGTACAAATTCAGTGGGAGTCCAGGCTGCGTCCAGCAGGAGAAGGAGACTTGCAAGCACATGTTTCACAACCAGAATCAAAACTTTTGCATAGAACACCAAAAATTTGGCAGAGAACTTAGAGAGAGAGTGAGGGACATTTCCTACCCAATCAGGCCAGTGAATTTCTAGTCTGATTAAGAGTGGTTAAAAAGAAAGAAAACCCAACAATTACTCATGAGTGCTCATTTTTTGAATGTCAATTCATAAACATGCTAAAACCAAGTGAGAAGGCATCCACTCTTGCAGTCAAAGACTTGGAGCAGGTTTTTGTTGTTGTGGTTTTCATGGCTACCCACATGGCTAATTCACATCAGGTTTTTGTTGATCTTTTAATATTTATGTCCAGATGCCACTGTAAGCTTCCAGATGTTTTTCCACAGACCTAAAAAATGCTTGCATAGCAATTACCAAAAGAAAGTTTGAGGCATTTTCAAAGAGCTGAGAATGACAAAAGACAAAGTGGCTTTTGTTGCTGAAAGATTTCAATTTCTCCTTTTATTTTTTTATTTCCTTGCAGACCATTTGTTAGCCTACTAACCAAGAGTAGAACCCAGTCAATCTACTTCAAGTGTCCTATTTAGGAGTTGCCTTGGAAAATTTTAGGTTTCTGATGCTGGACAATTCCTACATTTTCTAGCAAATGCAACTATGCAGATATCTTTGCAAGTCCACATATAAATATGCATCCATATAACCAAATCGCCCCTTCTGTCTTCATGGACCATATAGGATTGCAGGTATTCCAGAAGTTTAAGGCACAAATATTCCTCTGCCATAGAGAAGAGATTGAAGGAATAGGAGCTGTTATGTGCCTGCTGCCCTTGGGATCAGTCCTGAAGCAGTGAGGCTTTGCCTTCCTACATGGTGTCACAGCACAGTCCCTCAGGAAACTTCGCAGACTCCCATGGGGAAGGAGGTGGTGGTGAGCTGTCTGTCCATCTCTGCTTCCACTGCACCACAGCTCTGTCACAGAGAAAAGTGCCTGTTGCACCAGAGCAGCTCCTTCCAAGCATGGATGTGCAACTAAAATGGAGACATCGGACCACTTCAGGCTAATTTTAGGAGATTATCTAACACTTGCAAGTGTCTGCAAGGAAAGAACTCCTGGGAAGTCAATGGGCTGGACTGCAGACAGGGCTTCTAGGTGAGACGAAGCCAGTCTGAGTGGGAGTTAGGTGGACATAAGCCCTTCAGAGTTTATCTGTGCTCTGGCAATTGTAAGACAACTCTATGCTTCCCTGTGTTTCTGTATTGTGTTAGGAAAAAAAAATCCAAAAACAAACATAATCTAAATGCAAAGTGTGGAAAAAAGAAACAAAACCTTTCTTAATGTTGATAATTATATCATATGCTCAGAGCAAACAGTGAAAAAAGAGCTGGTTTGGGCAAGAGTGAGAAGATGACAGAGGTGTTTTGTTTAGCACCAATGCTCAAAGTGACAGTCTGGCTGCCAAGTCCAGTTGTTTCTGGGAGAGAAAACAGGCAGTCTCATTCTTTGTGCACTTTGTTTCCTGCAATACGTGTTGTGTTGCTGAAAGAGTTCATTTTCTCCTTTTATTTTTTTATTTCTTTACAGACCATTTGTTAGCCTACTAACCAAGAGTAGAACCCAGTCAGTCTACTTCAAGTGTCCTATTTAGGAGTTGCCTTGGAAAATTTTAGGTTTCTGATGCTGGACAATTCCTACATTTTCTAGCAAATGCAACTATGCAGATATCTTTGCAAGTCCACATATAAACATGCATCCATATAACCAAATCACAAATAACCAACGAGAGTTTTGTCAGTGAGTTCAATGTGGCCAAGATTTTCCTTTGGCTAGGAACAGGTGGCCAGGCCAGCAACAGCAACAGCAGCTTCAGCTGACCATGCTGCTCTTGTGAACTGGAGTGTCCCAGGATTTGCCCATAGAGCTCTGCAGAGATAGAGGTGGGTGGTAAATATGACTGTGTGAGTTATATTTGTATTTAGTCAGCTACAAGTGAAATTACACCATAATGTACTTAGGGAAGGATTTTTCACTGAGAAACAAAAGGTAAAGTGTAAGAGCATTTGTCAATATTTTCTAGTAATTGACTAAGGATTGGAAGCGTCCAAGGCAGCAGTGTAATGTAGAGATAGCCAACTGCTTTAAACTGGCTTAGATACCAGAAGAAATATATCTGCAGCAGTGTTATTTCAAATTACCACTCACTTAAAACTGGCTCAGGCATCTCCCTCAGTTACCTTGTAACCTGCAGTATATTCTGATGCTACGATGTGAAGAGAAATTGAGGAGAGGAGATAAAAGAGAAAACATAAAATAAATTTAAAACTATTTTTCAGAAAAATATATCAGAATTTGCTAGAGAAATTATTTCCTAGGCACATCTTTCCTAGTCTCAGCTCAACTCTTTAGCACAAAAATATGTAAAAAGTTAAAAAAAGAGAAAAAAATCATCTGATTAGCATCATGAAATCCATGCAGCCATTATTCAGCACTGCTACTGTCAAATGTCATAACACCAAACACAAAGCCTTCCAAATGCAATCTGAAACCTTTAAAAGGCAAAATAAACTAAACATCTGAAAACTGTGGGTCAGCTCTTCACCTGTTGAGAATCACTATGCTTCACTATGGTTTCCTTGCCTCCAGTGGAGCACACATACATCAGGTCAGAAAAAGCTGTACTGAGTTGCACTAGTCATCATATCCACTGGAATAAAGGAAGCTCTGCAGACCAGACCTGGAACTGGTGATTCTCAGACAAGTCAGGCATCTTACCTTTATGATCTACACCCAAATTTATGGGCTGCATCTTGCAAACATAGCCACCTCTTGGAAGCTGTACTTACTGTAGTCACTGCCAGCACTGACCATGAAACTCCATTTTATTATGCTCAGCAGCAGAGACACATAATTATGCTGTTCACCTTTTGTTGCTTGGCATTTGTTGATGATTAGTCCAGAGTCAAGACAACATTTTTTTCCCATAGCACTGGATCAGAACAAGGTGCATTTTTGTCTCTGTTTATTACAATTCTTTTTTTATCTTTCCTTGAAACATTAGGCTTTGATCACTGTCAGGGACCAGTTAATGAGTGAGATGGACTTTTGGTGGCCTCTGGGAAGGCAATCATTATGATTCTTTTTCAGTGGTGACATTTATTTGCATCCAACTTCAAGGGCCTGTTTCATCATACAGTAGTGGCCAAGATACATGGTTCTGGAAATCTTTATTTGTTACATGGGAAGCAAAGCAAAACTTTATCTAGTCATATATGACTGCTCTGCCTGCTTTGGTCTTGCCAAATGCTCCCAACTTGCCATAGCAAGTGGTGTTTGACAAAGATTGAAAACAAAGGGCATTTACAAATGCAGGAAGCCTACAAAATCATGGGAATGGTTCATTTAGCATTTAGTAATGTTCTCTTCCTTTGTTTTATAGTGTTTCTGACAATGAACAGGTTTTAGCAATGAAAAATAAGTTGCACTATAACATCAATAACCACAGGATTAAAGTAACCAGAGCTTCTTTAAATAAAGGACACCAAGGAGTTATGGGTTCACCTGTACTTGTGCATCACGATTACCCCAACTCTTCCTCCCCTTTGACTGCCACTTCTAATCAGATGGGTGGTGATAAAAGAAGCCAAGGTGTACATGGTCTGGTACGATAAAGCTGCCTGGAGAGTCACATGAAAGAGGGAAGCCACATCTCTAGGCTGCAGCTGAGAATCAGGTCTCCTTTGATCAGGAATATATCCTGGCTGTATCACAGCATTGGAGTCTCTCTTCCATGCCATGACCCTCAGGAACCATTCAGCTGTGTCTGGCGACTGGGGTCATGGCACAGGAGAGGGACCACAGTGTGGTCCTGTGGAAACACCTGAGGTGAGCCCAGGGTACGGCAGGTTGAGAGGAAAGGGACTGCACAGCCCTCTCTTACAGCCCTGTGTGGTTTGTCTCTTATTTTCTTACAGGTCCAAAAAGGCATTTAAAAACTTTCAAACAGGAAAAAAAAAAAAAAAAAGATAAAAAATAACCTTAATTGCAAATAGTGGCATAAAACTTGTGGCATTCAGTGAGCCTTTTTCTACCAGGTAGTAACTTAACTGGCTGTTTTTAAAAACTATTGCCTTGCCCTGTTAGACTCAATACCTGTCACATGATTAATGTGCTGGTGTCTTATTAACTGCTGTGTTAGAGGAGCTGCTGTATTCACCACCACCCCCCTTCTCTCACTCCTTTTGTAAAAACCTCGTTGCAATCCCACTGTTCTGACTGGAGGGTACTACACGTTCCGACAAAACATCATAAAGAGTAAAGAATTACTATTTTCCAGTAATCCAGCTCATAAATCAACTCTTGTGTTTTGTTCTGAGGGTGGCGTGGGACTCCGCGTGGGCTCGCTGCGTTTGCATTCACAAGACAGGCTGTGTCTTCAGAAAGAAGAAAGGATAAAAAAAAGGAAGGAAAAAAAAAAAAAGTCAGGAATGGCTAAATCATTCCAGCATTTGATTGATCTTATCTGGACCTCCCTTGCTGCAACAATAATTTCAGACTGTCGAAAATTGCCACCTTATCTGATCGGTGGTCTTACCAGCTGCTGTTTTATCAGGGCCCAGCTGGACGAGGAAAGCAGGATGTGGCACGACCTTGGTATCTCAGTGCCTGACCTCAATATCTAATCAGTCGGATGTCTCGCTGAGGCTGCCTCGGGATGCTGTGCATGTCCCCTCTGGCACCAAGTCATTCAAAAGACGTTTGCTTCACACTGGTGTTAGCCCACCAGCGCACACACACACGCCCAAAGAGTACATCCCGGTGCATCACCACCCTGCCTGCTAGTGCTGTGGCACCTGAGGTTTAAGGTGCTTTTTTCTAAAGCTTTGGCAGCATTTCTCCTGAAAAGCTTGGTGTGCAGGACTGCCACGCAGCCAGCAGCATTTCAGCATCCTGCTGGTATGGCAGGCGAGGCAAGCCAGGCCTCCGAAGTGCTTTCACTGGTTTTATGCAGCCTATAGAGTATATGTCTGTCAGTGTAACGAGCACCTACACCTACAGAGCGCCACACCATAGGCAGTAGCTCCCAGCCTGTACTAGAAAGAACCTGGGTTTTGTTGCTTCAGGCTGGAAACTGAAGGATGAGGTTTTTACCACGACTCTAATGGCGATTTGCTGCGTGACTAGGGAAAATCATTCCACCTCTCTGTATTCAGATACAGACAGAGGATTACACTTGCAAGACCCCCATCACAGCAGAATTATGGGGGATGTCTATTAGCCTCAGGGTGCCTGAGCAGCCCCTGTGATCCTCTGCCCAAGGGAACGGTAAGTGGATCCATGTCCTGACATTCACCAGCACTGCTCTTCCTTCTCTCCTTCACAGTGGGGCTGGAGGAGATCCTCCACCCACAATGCTTCCATGGGAAGATACACCCTTGGGGCAGGTCCTTGGGACACCGCCATCCCCCCCTCTCCTGTCTGCTTGATCTTCCACAGTGGTGGAGGTTGCTCAAGTTAGTCCCTCTACGAAAGAGCAGAGTCATTGCCGTAGCTCTGTGCTGCCCCACTCAACAGGTACACTGTGAACAGGATGCTGAGGGAGAATTCTGGGCTGAGAAGTCTATCCGAGATGTCAGTAGAACAGCAAAGAAAAAAGCTACAAGAAGTGAAAACTGAAGCACAGAGAAATTAATGAACCAAGGAAGATCAGAGTGCTCCAGCGTATCATTTCTGAAAGAGAAGATTTAGATTTTCTGTTTCAATACTATGGCTTTTCATTCCTTTATATGCATACATTTATTATACATATTTTTTTACAGGCTGAAATTAGAATCAAAGATTTTGATTCTGTTAAGCAAAAGCCTGTGGTATGATCTCAATTTCTTTTCCTTTTATTTTTTTTTTTCTTTTCTTCTTCCTGGAAATTACTATGGCTTTGTTTGTTTGTTCCTCCTCTGTTTAACAGAAAAATCCTTTGCAACTGCAGTTTCTCACAAAATAACTTCTTTCCCAACCAACTCTGTCCATCATCTCTGCTGCATGTAGTGACTGCTAACAGGGGTCTTGGATATACTCTCTGCACTTTGTGACCATGCACAAACCCTGGCATCTCTCCACACAGAAACGATGAGAAAAAGATGGAAGTTGGATGCAGGAAGAAGTCTCTTTCACTGTGGGAGTGAATTTCTTCTGGGAGGGGAGCCCACAGGATGGCAATTGTCAGGCAAACTGATGGAACAGTGCATTCTTTGGCCAAGTCTTGGTTTCCTCTTGCTTTTTCAAAATGCCAAAACGTTGAATTGCATGATGTCCGTGACAACTCTAGCATTTAAAGCTTGGAGACCTACACAAGTCTTGAGTTTTAGTCTTTGAAAAATTGGTTTTTAGTGCTGGTATGATTTGCCCCCTGCCCTGCTTAAGTAACAATAATAAAAACATTAAGAAGCAGATTACGAAGAATTTACAATATATTTTTGTTACAGTTGGTCTTCGTTTCCTCTTTCTAAACTGTGGCTGACCAGAGTCATAGGGTTTGCTGTCTCCTAAAACCAGATTTAAACAACTTTAAGGGAGGCGGATGCAAGAGAATCATTACTGTATTTATTTATTTTCACAAATAAAGACTATTTAATAGGTTTTGAGTCTGGTTGTTTACAAAAAGGAATGAAGTGTGACAATACCTGTGGCTTGGAATAGCAAATGTATCGAGGAGGGGTGCCTACTGCCCACTGACTGCACACAGAGCACACCCCTGGACATCATTCCTGCACTCATGAGGACATTGCAGCAAATTCCAGTCTAAATAAAGCCACAGGAGAACAGATAAGCAATTGCACCTCAATAACACACACAGATGCCTACACACAAAAATGTCCCCTTATCAGGACCAAGATAATAAACCTGAGAATGCAGCCAAGTGCATCTTAGTTGATTGACAATACGTAACAGATTGCCTAGTCTATTCTTTGGGCGAAGCAGAACATACAATTAAATAAAACTCATTATTAAAAGCAAATCCCCCCAACCCCCTAAAATAGATGTCAAACTCTGACTAGACAAATGTGGTATTTCAGGTGGAAAATTGAATGGACGTAATAAGAGTAATATGAACAGTTGGTCCTGGAAGAGTTTATAAACTGTAAATATTGCTCACTGTCAATGCTAACACAATGATGAATGTATCAAAATATTAGTATCAAAAGACTGCTGGAATATATTTGCAATGTTGTGGAAAGCATGAAGGGAGGTAGCTGTCCTTCCCATGGCTTTATATTAATCTCTGGGTACCGGCTGATAGCAGGGGCCACAAGCACTATAATTAGATTTTGGAAAAGTATATAGGAAGGAGGAAATTGAATAATTAAGGTAAGCTATCAGATGCTGTCCTCATCCTTTTTAAACAAGCCAGAAATATACGCTGTACTCGTTCAGCATGCAACCTTCAAGGGGAAAGGTGTCAGACACTGTAATTGGTAGAACTTGAATGCTGCTATACTGGTGTCCCTTTTTGAAGGAAACCTATTTTCCACACCAAAATTGATCCGGCAAGGTTGTTATCTCATAAAGCACACCTAGAGAGGTACTGCAAGGCCTGAGGGTAGAGAATAGCAGGGCACTTCACAGCTGCAGCCGTGCAGCCTGCAACGCTGCACCCTCTTTGGGGGAACTCACTGCTGAGGCACAAGCTACGTGGCAAAACACACGCATATGAACATGGAGAGTTTGGGTTTTCTTTAAAACACACGGGCGAGGCAGTGAAAATATGCTAATGGTAGGGCATCTGGCTGGGTCTGACAGCCGAAATGGGTGAGCATTTGCTTCTCCTTCACGGGGTGTTTGTAGGTGGGAGAGTCTCTGCCCTCCCATTCACCTGGCACCTCTGAAGGGCATACAGACTTTATTTAATTATCCTGCCATCCTTCAACAACAGGTAAGAGCCAGAGAAGCTCAACAAACACAGAAAAAGAATATTTTTTGGTGAGGAAAATTATTTGACATTATTCTTAAATATTTAAAGGACACTGTCTGCTGGTTTGGAAATCCAGTGAATAATTTAATACTGTTTGACAGAATCTCTTTGGGTCAATTATTCAGTAAGTGGATTAATACATTCTGACTAAAACAAAGCACATTGCGTTTTGGCGGGCATATCTCGTTACATCACATATTCCATGTCACATTGCATTGCAGAGGATGCCAGCATAATCAAATGGGGCAACTTGACTTAGACAATGCAATCAGAATAATTTCCAAATATTTTTCAAAAGCTTCCTGTTCCTGACTGTTTCTCTACCTGGTCTGTCTATATTTATCTGTCTATAAAGGAAAATAACACTGCAAGAGATCTGATCAAATTATTTAAAAAATCCAGTTGGCAACTGCCAGCAACTCTTGACCTCATTATAACCCTAAGCATCTTATCTATACCAAACACTTTAATTTTAGAATAGCATCTTTAAAGCCCCAGGGGAAGAGAGAGAGCATCTCTTGATGCTTGACAGCAATTCTCTAACACTGACATGGTCCAAAAGAGATATTCTTATCAAATCCTTCCGAGGAAAGTAGCTGTAATATAGGATCTCAAGGGCAAGGGGGATACAATACAGGTTAAAAAAAGAAGGATCCTTGGGATTTCAAGAGATATGTAGAAGGCTTCAGAGGCAGCAGCTGTCTCACACCAGAGTTTTATAGATAAAACGGGAATGGAGGGTCCTGTCTCAGATCACCAGCAGACATGCCTCCCTCTCCTGTCCTCTACTTTCCATTCTTCCCCAACATGCTGTGATAAAACAAGTGGGACATTCTTTCCACAATCCTGTACTGTAAGGTACGGAAGATGATAATTTTAGCAAAGCTAATTAAAATTTGGAATTTCTATTCTATGAGGAATTCTCAGATTCTTCAACCTTCCTTCAACTAAAAGGTGGATAAAAAGTCAATAATCTCATAACTTAATAATCTTTCTGAAAGAAAAAATTCCAAAAGCAATTCTATGTTTATGCATTTTTTATAATTATAGTATAAATATTGCAACACAGCGTAAAACCCAAAACCACGCTGTGGAGGACAAATACTCAATTTCATGGGAGTGATCTAAGTATAACACGTTATTTACTTCATTAAAGTGAAATATTTCTGTAAAAAATTTCCATTTCCTGTGGTCAGCATTTTTGGACCAAAACTTTTTACCAGCTCAAAATTATAAGGACAGATATGCAAAAATGTATCTGAAGGTCTGAACAAAATCAGAATAAAAATCACTAGAAAAATAAAAGGTACCTGTTCCTTTGCTCTCATAGCAGAGATGCTAAGGCCTTTCTCATACTGTGTGAAAGAAATGAAGAGGGTTGCACCCTTGTACACCCCTGGCAATCCAGAAGAGAATCTCACTCTTCAGCTGCGTTCAGCAAAATGCTCCTCGCAGCATGGCTAGGATGGCACCTGGCTTTGTCCAGCAACTGCTCTAGCATGGCAACAAGCACATCGAGGAGAAAACAGACGAGTTTCCTTCTGAACATTTCCTAAGGGTGACTCAACAGGAATCTTTCTTGCTGTATGTGTGAATGGGAGCAGGGATGAGGTCAGGATAAAGCCCCAGGAAAGCTTGTAAGATTAATTGCAAGGGGTCTCTAGAGGTTTAGTTCAGACCAACACTGAACTGAAGTCTTTCCCAGACTATTGGAACAATTTCACCTCCAGAGCCGTACAAGAGCCTGTCTACTTCAGGTCTCCAGCACGAGGCCAGCAGTTCTTCCTCCTGTCCCATTGCCCAAAACTGCTAAGGCCCCAGGCAAATTGGCCTTCTCATACTCTTCAGGACCAGAAAAAGGCAACTGAAGAAAAAAAACAAACAAACAAAACCCACCCGCAAAGCCCAAATGGGCAGGTTCTCAGTCTAGTCAAATTTTCCTACTCTTTTTTTTTTTGTATTTTGTGTTAGGGATCTCAGTACAGCCCATGGTGATGCTTCACATTGGTTGTTATAGACATCCAAAGTGGTTTTCCCCATTCTATTGACTGGAAAATGGAGGCAAAGGGAAAGTGATTGACCTAAGAGCTTAGTGGCTAGCGGCATGAACCTTCACAGGTGAGCAGCTGTGGCTGCTGGCAAGGCCAGTGGCTGACACAGAGCCCTCAGGCTGGCACTGACAGCGGTTCCACAAAACAAGCTTCCACATCCCAGAGCCCCCCCGAAAAAGCTCCTTTGCAGCAAGGTAAGAAGCCAGCACTGATAAAGGTAAAGCCTGAGTTCTCCTTTAAACTGTTCAGTAATAAATATTAATATTGAAAACCCCATAACCACCAAAAAATGCATAACATCAAGGCCTCCTATCCTTGACTTTTATGCATATAACTTTACTCTGAGTCAGCCTCATTAAGCTTAGCTGAATAATTCGAATTCTCAAGTGTTTGGAGGGTTGAGGATTGAATAAACACAGCAGAAAGCTCACAGATCCTCCTTACATTTTTAAAACATGTACTTCCAAAGAGATATTACAAGAAATATTTCAAAGACAATAGTTCAATAGGCTGAGATGAGAAAACATTCGCTACCGAGAACCTTGGGCTTGCACGGCCCAGGCACCCCTCCTGACGCGGGGGTGTCCAAGCACAGGGGAACGCAGCTCAGCCCACCAGCCTGAAATTTTCTAAATTCTGTCACGTCATGCTGAGGTGGAAATTCATTTCACGGAAGGTTAAAACATACACACAAACACAGACACACACAGACATACAGACACACAGACACACACAGAGACATACACACACAGACACACAGTCACAGACACACAGATACACAGTCACAGACACACACAGACACACAGGCACAGACACACA
>NW_010315900.1:0-21396 GCF_000700745.2 Antrostomus carolinensis
CCCTGCCCTCAGCCCTCAGCCCCTGCCCTCAGCCCTCAGCTCCTGCCCTCAGCCCTCAGCTCCTGCTCCCCATACCCTCCACCTTGCTCCTGGCCTGTACACTGGGCCAGTGGTGCTGAAATGTGCTTGGTGCAAGAGCGTGTCTGCCACTGGTCTAGTAGAAGATGTCCCTGCTGATGACAATGGGGTGGGAACTACATGATCTTTAAGGTCCCTTCCAACCCAAACCATTCTATCATTCTGATTCCACCAGGTCGGGGTGACGGCTCAGAAGACCATGAGGCTCCTTCCCGCATCAGGGAGAAAGGCAACACAGAAGGTGATGGCTGTCAGCAACCCCCAGCTTGTCCCGCTGGCTCTCCTGAACTCGTGTTCTGGCTGTGGAGTGCACCCTGATAATATTACTAATTGTCTTTTGAGTTTCTTTAGTTAGGATGCCATAGGGAAAAACATTGGAACCGAATTCTTGGAATGTTTTTGAAAACTTTTGAAGAAAGAGGAAAAAGAAAAAAGTCTGAATTTGTTTCCGGAAAATGTTCAGAACCAATAAGGAATTTTCGAAACTTAAGGCATTGCTGAAACCACAAGGAAGTTCTTGCATAATTCTCTATTTTCCTAAATATAGAGGGAATATTTCTTTTTTTAATTTTCCTTAATACAAGTTCAAGCTAAGGAAGCTTAGGAAAACTCAATAGAAATAACACTGCATTATTTGTTTTCATCATAAATTCTCAATGTGAAAATACAACTATTCCCAAATCTGCCTTTCTGGAGTCCACCTGATGGTTGCTGGTGTTTACAGTGTCCTATCTCTAGCGGTTTATCTGGCTTTCTAAAGCATACTCCCATAGAGCTATGTAAGTTAAGTACTGGAGAATTTAAAGTACTTAAATACAGGAAAACATGATTAATGTAGGAAAAGCATTATTAAAAACATATTTTTGTATGTAATAAAAAATAATGATGTGTTATGCTTTTGAAGGTGGTTGTTGGAGACCAGGATGGGGTCATTACATGTTTTGGCATAAAAAAAGGGGAAGCTGTGGTAAGTGGAAATGTTCCATTTAAAATGTTATTTAAAAAATATTCTTCCTAATGAACTTTGAAAGTCTGGTTTTATTGATATGGGAAATAAGATACTTGTGGAAGATATCTACCTAGAGCTGTGGACTGATACCTAGTCGTGATGAGGGCATACTGATTTCATGCCTGGACAAACACATGGTCCTCAGCAGCTGTAGAGTCACACATTAGTGTGTGTCATCACAAAAAAAGTCAGTTTAACACCTTTTGCTCCGTAGTTCAGTTGAGCTTAAGCCTGTACACATACAGTTACTGTGACTGGACAAAACCCTGCAGTAATTCACTATGTCAGTCACCTTAGGGCATTCTGCCAAACTAATTGCTTTATATGAGCCCAGACTTGTGCCCAGCTTAATAAAAATTTATTGTTTTATTTTTTTTTCCCTCTTGAGGAATTCATAGCCAACTCATAAGGACTCTATAGCAATGCAAAAAAAAAAATCTATGTAGTCTTCTGGAATAAGAATGGAACGTGTAAGAGGGAGTGAGTAACTGTGTGTTGCTCTTCTAAAGAAAAGAAAGCACAGACTGAAAAAAAACTTGGAGCTACTAGCAGTGCTGAAATTTTCCTATGGATGAATAGCACTGAAATAATAATAAATTCTTAACTTACTATATTTTACAGCTTTTTATATTTATTGACTTATACAATGCTTGATTGCTTTGTGATTCAGAAGAGAAATGTATAGATTATTTTTGTGTGCATATAATCCATAATATCCTTAGTTTTGCCAGAAATTGTACAGCAAATTTATTATCCTTTATGCTAAAAGATTACCATAAATATTATATTGTGATGATGAAAATTGCCTTTCTGTTTACAGCCAGTGTTCAAGACACTGCCAGGCCAAAAAATTGCAAGATTGGAGTTGGGAGGAGCTCTTAATACACCACAAGAGAAAATTTTTGTGGCTACAGGATCAGAAGTTAGAGGTTTCACAAAAAGAGGGAAGCAGTTTCTTTCATTTGAAACTAACCTCACTGAAAGCATCAAGGCTATGTATGTATGATGTGTTGCATTTGTTTCATAGCTGTAGCAGATTTAGTTCATTATTTTATGAAATAATTCTTTACTGTATCCTGTGCTTGTAGGTAACACAAGACTGTAAGTGCCAGTCCGGCTTTAGCTTGTGCTGTGATGTGTAGGAAGGAACTTAAAAAATAATGATGAAGTTTAGAAAAGTGTGGGGGGTTTGGGAGGGGTCTGGAGGCACTCACATCACTGCAAATGCAGGTGAGCAGAGCTGGAGTTACTGCCAGAGTGTATCATGTAGCAGAACAGGAAGAATTTATTTATTTATGGTATCGTGATGTAAGATGCTGCCATTTATAAATGGGCTTGAGAAGAATTAATATCATGACAATATGTTAATGATATTTCTATAAAGATTAATCTTAGGTTTTTAGGTGAGGACAAAAGATGAAAATTGAGAGCTGTAGAAATCATGAGATTTTAGCATTTCTAATAAACTTTTTTTTAACAGCTGGAGCAGCTTGCAGGGTCCACTGATGCCCTGAATCTGCAAGTGGTAGTGCACGCGTATAGTAGGGCTGAAAGAGCTGTTACTGCCACCACACTGGGAAAATACTACAGGAAGTGTTTTCTTTTTCTCAGGCATATTTCGGGAGCAGATCTCTTTCTTTGTGCAAACTATATCTATAACCATTACTGCGACTGCAAAGACCAGCACTACTACCTATCAGGAGATAAAATCAACGACGTTCTCTGCCTTCCTGTAGATAAAGTCAATCGCATTACGCCCGTACTTGCATGTCAGGATAGAGTCCTCAGAGTTTTACAGGTTAAAATACTTGCTTGTTTATGTTTTCTGTACTGATGCCATAGAATTGGAGTAATTCTTAAGGGAATCAGCATGTCAGTGTGGTTTAAGTGTCAGAATGATAAGCATATTATATCTTACTTGGCAGTGTTGCTGTCTATAAATGCTGGTGCATTTCTTTTTTTTTTTTTAATTTAAAGGAAAATCATTATTTTAAACTTGCAAAATGAGGATTAATAAAATTGCTGTAAATTGGCTTTGGAATTCAAGGGTGGAAATAGATAACATTGGTCTCTTCTGACTGAAAGTGCTTGCATAAGGGAATTAAATGTGTAAGACTTTATCAGTTTCAAAATTCTTGCTCTCGGAAATTGCTGTCGCAACTAGTCCGAGTGATATTAATTGGTTTAACAAAATTATTTGCCAGACAAATTCACAGATTATTTTTAATAATAACATTTCAAGAGTCCTATGTTTTATTGTGTTTTATTGTCATTAAACTACTACACTTGTTTATATAAACTCTACCCTGTTTTGGCTTGGAAATGGTTCTCCCATAGGTATTGGGAGTTTGTATAAGCGAAGCATATCCATTGCTATTATCCATAATAATTTTGCCCTTATGTGGTTTTGTTCTGTTTTGTGGATGGTGTTTTGGGGTTGTTTTTGGGTTTGGTTGGTGTGGTTTTGCTTGGGTTTTGTTTGTTTGGTTTTTCTTCTTTACAAAACTCATTCAAGATACTTCTCTTTGTCTTTAGGGATCTGATTTACTGTATGAAGTAGAAGTTCCTGGACCACCTACTGTTCTTGCTTTAAACAGTGGAAATGGAGGTAACAAGATTTTGAGTATACACATAACTAACTAATGTTATTTTACTATATTTTCAAGATTATTTTTTTTTTGCTTGTGTTTGTTAATTATGCTTTGCTTTGATTTTTAAGCTGGTGTTAAAAATGTGACAGAAAACCTACTATGTGAAGTAATTTCTTATATACAAATAAATACATATCCACACATATGACTTTTAGACAGTTCTACATGATATTCCCATTTAATTGAAAGCCTCTTACAAGAGCAGTGAGATATAAAGGTGGTCTCGTTGTGTAAATATGAACTGGACTTTTGGGGCCCTTGTCAAAGTTCAGGGTTTCTCTTACACATGGATTTCTGTAACTAGAATCTCCAGTTACATCCATCCATGGATGGATGAGAATATTGAGTACAGCTCACTTAAACTAAGACTGTGGAAAGATCAAGCTTAAAATAGTTTGATCATCCTTCTTGCTAATCTCTTCTAACCTAAAAGAAATCCCTGTATTATGTTAATCTTGTGCTTAATTTAGTTTCAGTTAGAAGATGTGACAATGGCATTCAGAGCTGGTTTGGAAAAGTAGTTCTTACTTGCTTAAGGCTTGGCACAACATTCACTACTGCATGTGTGTTCTGAAGGAATCTCTATTTCTCTTCTATAAAGGCAATTTAATAGCCTCTCTTTGCTGAAATGTAAACTATTGGATTGTGTAGGCTTTTTTAGGCAGAACTCCAGTGCAGGGGGGCATTGAAGAGTGATAGCCATGAAGAAATTATCAGAACAGGTGCAGTTTTCATGTGTTTGGTTTTGTTTATAAAGCCTGACAGTTCTGTTACACAGCACTAATATTAGTATTTTTATTTTCCCTCAAGCTATGGAGTGTAACTACACAACCCTTTCAAATTTTTAAAATGGGTGTACTTGATTTTGTCGATTCTAAATTCAATTTATGCGTTTAGGTGATTCTGGAGAAGAAATTGTGTATGGAACTTCTGATGGTAAATTGGGTGTTACCCAGATTACTGGTTCCAAGCCTATACCTAAGTGGGAGATTGGAAATGAAAAAAAGAGAGGAGGTATGTGTCTCAGTCGCTCGCTCTTTAGTTTTCCAACGTATCTGAGGCTTTATTACAAGTATAATAATCAGGAAACCTTATTCATAGATACTTTGGAAGCATATTGCAATTATGTCATTATGCAATATTAGTGTGAGTAAGCTCTCTTCCATTCTTCCAATTTTCTTATAAATAATTCTAATCAGTTTGTCTTGCTTTGGGTTTTCTTTCCATGTTATTTCCAGTACTTTATTGTACTTTGTTTTTACAGAATTTTTAAAGTGGTGTTGATTCATACATGATTACTTGAGGCTTTTATGATTTTGGTGACTATCTCTAAGTGCAAATAAACCTGCCAGATTTTTCAGAGGATTTTTTTTTTTTTTTTAAAAAGCCATTATGAGGATTTTTGTCTGAAGATGGAATAAGGCTTTCATTAAAGCTGCACAGTGAAGCTTAACTGATCATATGTATGATGAATAGTATGACACTGGCACTGTTTTAGCCTTGGTGTGTTGCTCTGCAGCATGTATTAGCCCATACTCCTTTGTAAAAGAGAAGACCAGGAATAGGAAAAAAAAAAAAGTTTTAATTTAATTATCTCATAAAAGCTATCATTATTTTCTTAAAATGCTTCCTAGGATGTCCTTACTCTTCATATGAAAGTATCATAAAAGTTAAATCCCATCTCGTTTTTCATATTAGTTCTTGTACAAACAATCTCACTGTTTTTTCCTTCTTCCAGACCTGAACTCTCTTTCCTGTCCAAACATGATTAGTTATCATAGGCTGGTTCATTACACATGCTAGTTAATGGGTTTGTCCACTAACATGTCAAGTAGCAGCACCTAGTCCAGGTCTGGCAGAAGTCAGAACCCTCCTTCTGTCACCTTTGCTGAATTCCTGGTAGTCCCTTTACCAATAGCTCTAAGTCAACTATAGGACACAAAGACTGCTTGCTTCTTCAACTGGCAAAGTTAATGTCGTGTGGACAGATGAATAGTTCATCTGGGGAAATGTTTGACGAGGGAGGGTTAAACCCCTCAAAAGTAAGCTATCTGAACATCAGAAGTGGGCTCTGTTTGGTGCTTTTCCCCAAGGGAACTGTCATGTTTTTGATTTGGAATCGGTTGCTGTAAAAGCCACTGTACAAGCTTGAACCTCAGCCACAGGTGGGAGACTTCAGCCCTCTAGTGGACTCCTCCAGAAGTAGCGTTAATAAAACCTTAAAAGCCGACCAAGAATCTCTTTCTATAGAACTGAATGTGGCCTCTGTATTCACAGAATGTCGGGGATTGGAAGGGACCTCGAAAGATCATCTAGTCCAATCCCCCTGCCGGAGCAGGAACCTAAATGAGATCACACAGGAAGGCGTCCAGGCGGGTTTTGAATGTCTCCGGAGAAGGAGGCTCCACAATCTCCCTGGGCAGCCTGTCCCAGTGCTCTGGCACACTTACTGTAAAGAAGTATTATTATGTCATAAACAAATAAAGATGAAGTAACCAGGTTTGTTTTCTTTTTCACTAGGTATCTTATGTATTGATAGTTTTGACATTCTGGGAGATGGAGTTAAAGAATTACTTGTTGGACGGGATGATGGAGTGCTGGAAATCTATAACTTTGAGAGTGCAGATGATCCTGTCCTTCGCTATGACTATGTAAGCCCACATTCATTGTACTCTTCTTTGCTGGAAAAAATGAATTATTTTTAAAAAATCTGTATTTCAAAACTTAAAGTATTTTCAGTATCATTTCTACTAAAATGTGTGGTTTGTTTTTAATTTGGTGAGCTCTGTAATGTTGATAATCTGAACTTCGAAGCAGTATCCTAATATTTAAGAACCAGGAAGTGAAATAGTTCTGGTTTGAGCAAAAATCAAAATAGTGTAGAGGATATGTTAAAGTCCTGGCTCTGTTGACTACTGAAGTCTCTCCTGGGTGCAACCTAATACTCTCAGTGCTTCTCTCTCGGTGAAAAAAGCAACTCCATGCTGTGTATAGTTTGTTTTATATATAAAATAATAAATGTAAGCTGTCACGACTTTACTGATCATAATTACTTTGGTTATGAATTGTTTAAAAGTAGATTTGATCCATAGTGACTATTTCAGCCTTTGATCAGATTGCTGGAAAAATATTACCCATCAGTGTTTTGCTTTAAACTACTTTTTAATGTCTTTGTTATGCAGAGTAGAATTGGAATGCATTAGTTAAAACACTCTGATTTAGCTGTGAAAGACATCAGCCAGCTTATTCTTTTGTAGGTCTAGATATTGTGCATCTATGTAGGTATTTTCTGATGCAGGTAAAAGGAGAGGTCCAACCCTTAAAACCCCCACAAAAACCCCAGACTTCTGAAATGAGTGCAGTGATATTTCCCTCTGCTTTGAATGTATTTCTTTGAAGGCTTTATCAGAGAGCATTGCATCAATCCAGGGTGGCTGTGTAGGAAAAGATGGCTATGATGAAATTTTGGCATCCACATACTCAGGTAAGCTTCATATCACTTACTAAATAAATGTTGCATACGGTGATGTGATAAAAATGAAGCAGGCTATGTTGTTAGTAAAGCTCACATCTCTTAAAATTTTTGTTCTGATGGGAACCAGGATAATCTTTTGTTGAAAAGATTTAATTAAATATTAACACTTCAAAAAAATGTTTCCTATGCTTAAACGATGTTTTTATATTTTAAGATAGTCAAAATGTGTTCTCCCGTGTGACAGATGTGTCTGACTGTCACAGAGGCCATCATAAGCTGAATATGTTAACTGTTGGGAGCTAAAATACTGCTAATTCTCTGGTTTTGGTTTGCTTCAGTGCTAAAAAATTAGCCTACTGAAACCTCTCGTATTCAAAATGTTGTATTTTGGCAAGATACAATTCACAGTCAGTTATTGAGAAGTAATGGTGTTTAGGCACCTCTTTTAAATTGAAAGATTATTAAAAGACTATTATACCTCACCTTGTATGAATTGTTTTGGTATAGGCTGCAGCAATACTGTGCCCAAAGTCCTTTGTAGCTTCATTTAGTGGGAATGTTATAAAGATTAATGAATTGTAGAAGAAAGAAAAAAGCAAAAGCCCAAGTTCACTTGAGGGTTTTCAAAGGTAAAATCTGGTAGGATGTGCAGCAGACTTGAGTTTGGCAGATTTTGGCAGCTGAGGAAAAGTAGTGCTTAGGGCAGTAAAAATCACATTTGAACCTTGGCAGTGTAGGACTTGGGTGGATTTTTTTAAAGTTCATGCTCCATTATTGTGCTTTCTTGGTACTTAAAGTAGATAACTAAAGAATGTGAAAGATTGTGGACATGTCAGTTTTTACAGTGCATATTATAATAATGCTTTCTTACTGTTTGCATGTATTAGATGAGGCAACTAGAGCTATAAACACCCTATCAAGTCTGCATATCATACCTGAGGTGTCAGGATATAATCAAATAGTATCTGCTTTTATAAGTAAATGTAATTAAGTAAACAAAAAGATTATTTTTTTTTATCCACTTCAACTGGCAACATTCAATCTCAAAGCACACTGTGCAACATACAGTTTGCTATTAACACATGGCACAGCTTTTTTCTGTTTTGTTTTCAACTATAGTACTGCCAATTATTTTGGTTTTTGTCAGAGAAAGAGGTGGAAAAAAATTTAAGCATTCAATAAAAAATGCCATAGAGGGATTTATTGCTCAAAGTACTTAATGAAAAAGAATAAGTAATGTTTTCCAATCTACAAGTTAAGAATGAAACCCATTAAAAAAATCATGTTTGGTGCCTAGATTAATCCTCCAAAGAAATAATTAAATTGAAGTCTTGATTCTGTCTACCCAGTACCTTGAACAAACATCACTCCACACATAACAAAAGCTGAGTGTAGACTTTATAGCTTATAAGGAATATAAACTTCATATGTTGGTTTAGGCTGGCTGACAGGGCTGACTACAGAACCTGTCCATAGAGAAGATGGATCAAATGAAGAATTAAAATTAAGTCAAGAAATGCAGAGCAAGATTTCATCCTTAAGGTAACTGCACTAGAAAGAAATTTAAATGGAAGAATTGAAATGTTAAAAGCTGTGATGTTATCTTTCCTTCCTATCTCACTGGATTTTCTGTATCATTAATAAATCTACAAGTAGAATCAAGGCTTTTCAAAGTAGAAATGAATAGCAGCCTCATTTCACAGTCTCTTTCTATCTTGCCTTCACATCATAATGTCTTAATGTCTTCTTCCTCAGTATCAACGAGATAAGATTGCCTTCTTCTATGCTGCTTGTAGCTTCTGAGTGATGGGAGGAAAGTAGTCACTAGCATATAATTCAAAATGCATTGTACTCTTAAAGGAAAAAGTTGTCCTTTCATGTGCTTCATCAAAATCTCTTTTGGCAAAGTACAGTAGAATCTACATTTTCATGTGATACAGTTTATATTTTGTCTTTGTTATGTATGTAGAAGGGGAGTCACCAGTCACTTCTGGTTGGAAAATGGTGGACAGAAGATAAATGTGATTGCCTTGCAAGCTTCATCTACTTAATTTCTAGGATAGCTTTTATGGTTGTTTAAGACATTATATGTGTTTTCCCTTTTCTAGGAATGAATTGGAACATTTACAGATTAAAGTACTTCAGGAACGTGAAAAATACCAGCAGTCTTCTCAGTCCAGTACTGCTGTTTCATCAGTACCTGCATTTAGTGTGAACGATAAGTTTACATTAAATAAGGATGATGCTAGCTACAGCCTCATCCTGGAGGTGCAGACAGCTATAGATAATGTCCTGGTACAGGTGAGTGTGGTTTTGCTCTTATTGGCTTTCTTAGTATCTAAATAAATAAATTTGGAAACTTTCTAGTTTAAAAAGCTGAGTTATAATATCTTAAGTATATGGGTTTTTAAATGCCTGAATTGTTATAAGAGGGAATTAAAGTGCATAGCCTAGCAGTGTTGAAGTAACTGCTGTAAACGCTTGTTGGGGAACAAATACAACTTAAACCTTTATTGAACAGAGCAATTCAACACTTTAATTGAACAAATATAACTTAAACCTTTATTGAACACTGCCAAAACAGAACAAAATGCCTGCTGGACTAGCAGATTTCTGTGTGACTTTTGCGTTTGCTTTTGCATGTCCCCCTTTATTTAAACACCAATTAACTCAGTAAATCTTAAATGGGGTACAGATTCTCACTCGCCAGTGAAGTACCTTCTGCAGTGGAAAATTAATTTTAGAATGGTATGGGCCACCTGTGCACTTCCAGTGTGGAACAGCATCTGATTTGTGTGCAACTGGTGAGAAGTATTTCTGCCAAGTAGAGCAACCTTAATTAATTATTTTTCATACCGCATCAGCTGAAATTAATGTTCTCTTTGGTAGCCAGAAAGTAATGGTACTGAATTACCTTCTTTTGGGGATATACACGGGGAGAAAAATTTGAGAAGGAGGAATTTGTGGGCTGAATTTGCCATAACAAATGGGAGAGAACTATTGTAGGATTTTATTTTTCTCTTCTTAATATAAATCTTATTGTTATTAAGGATGTTATTAGTGCAATGCTAAGCTACAGCTAATATGCAGCTCTATAGCATCTGCTGTTTCCATAGCTAAGTGAGGAATCATTCATCATTCCAAGTGAGGAATAATGAGATTGTTTAATCTAGTTCTGAACTTAAAGCCCCACATTCTAAATGCTACATTTTCTTTAAGGACGTATAAAGCAGGATCTGGTATTCCTCTGCTGTGAGAAGACAATAAAACTGGTTTTGTATTTTATTTTATTTTTTAGGAAGTATGTTGCATATTTATCAATGTTTCCTGACACTCCTGTGAAGCTATAAAGCAGTACCAAATCAAGTAATTAATCATCCTAATAGCCTTTAATCTCATTTTTAAAACAGTGATAGTTTTAATTCCAGTGAAAATGCATCTAGATAAGAAGTGATCTGTGTCAGGAGCATTATTTAAGTAAAAGGATCATTAATAATTATGTAATGGGATCCTTGGTTTCCTGAATGAATATTATAATCCCCCTATTAAAATAGGGAAACACTTCACTCATGAATATGCTTCATGCATACAAATGAAGTATACTTTTGTGTCTGAAAGGTGTGAATATACTTTCATTTCTGAAAGGTAGTTACACTTCTTATACTGAAGTTGTTGCAAGCCAGCTGCACAAGAGTTTAAGACTCCATAAGAGAATAAGATCCTCATGTTACTCTGGGTTTAAGTAGTAAACTACGTGTCTGTTAGGCTTTTATCTTTTGGATGAAGAGGTAAAATTGCCTCTCCCTTATTAAAATAACTGATGACAGTTAGAGGGTAAATGTATTAGAAGCTACTCAGGAACTTAAACTCTTTTATTTTTCCTTCCTCATATGTTCTGCAGAGTGATGTCCCAATAGACTTGCTGGATGTGGATAAAAATTCTGCTGTTGTTAGTTTTAGCAGCTGTGATTCTGAGGTGAGTGAAACAAAAGAGGTGATATTTATACACCTCTTTATATTTATAAATATATATATTTATACACCTCTTTATAAATATATAAATATATTTCTTTATATATTCTTTATATTCTTTTATATATATGTATTTATGCATGAGGAAAGTTCTTATTAATGTATATTAAAATTTGGATTTATATATTTTTGATTTAAAATATATTGAGTTGAACTACTCATTGGGTAATTTTGGAGAGCTCAGCTTCCTTAGAGATGCTGCAGAATTAGGAGTTACAGTAGGTCTTGACACAGGGGAAAGCTAAATATGTGGGAAAGGATCCAGGAGCAACTGCTCTCTTGCTTTTTTTTCCTGCCTGATCAGGAATGTGAAAGACACATTCAGTATTGCTGTCTTCTCTGGATTTTCCCGTATCATGTATCTTTACTTCAAAGTAATTTAGGTGAAGAACAATGTGTTTTTTCCTGTGTCTCTTAAAAAATCACTTTAGAATGTGAAAATTCTGCTGTGTGATGAGTCATATGTTTAAATGCATTTTTTTACATAATAATTATAAACTTAAATACTTATAGAATTACTAATGATGCTTAGAGCTGGGGGGAAAATCCAGAAACTACCTTAGTATTATGAAAATCTGCTGTGAAGTCTTTTTTCCTTGTAATAGTTCTGGAACTATTTTAGTTTTAAGAACTAAATTTGCACATTGTTGGTCTCCTTGGAGCTCTGAGGAATCAGCTTTTTATTTTAAGTTCCTTGATGATTAATTTAGCTGTTTTTGGTGTGTTTTCTTATTGATCTTACTTTAGTTTTTGGATGTTGGACTAATGTTGCAGGTGAGCAGGGCAGGCTGACAGATGCATTTTTCAGGTGAAAAACAGATATCTATGTAAATTTTGATGGTGGTATTAGAGAGTATAAGAGTTGATTTTTCCTTATACAGAGAAATTTTTTAAACTCTAGCATCATTAAAATTAATTAAATGGAACCAAAAATTACTTTTTTGTATTTGACTTTTGTAAAATAGATGTAGCAGAAACTTTATTGTAGATGTTTACAGTTAAACCAGACTGGTATAACTTTTGTGAATCCACAGACTGTTTTGTATTATTTTTCTGGGTTTTTTTGGTGTTTACAGCCAAATAGCAACTTTCTTCTTGCGACTTACCGATGCCAAGCAAATACTACGAGACTTGAACTTAAGGTAAAATGCTCCAAAATATTTTCCATAATAAATTAATGGTTATGTAGGTGACTGCTTAGGAGTGGAGAGATCTCTGACTGGACTGACTGCTTAGCCTTAGCAAATGATCAGTCCAGTTTCTACTGGTAGTTGTTTCCTCAGAACCTTCTAATCTGCGGCATGTGTTCCTTTAATATTTGTCTGTAACATTTCTAAAGGCTTCTAAAAATGTGTTACTTCAGAGGAGAGCCTGGGGTCCTTCTCTCGTGTCCCTCAGATGAAAGCAGTGGGGGAATTGCAGATTGTGAAAATACTTGGTTCTGGAGACAGTGTGTGGAACTTAAAAGTGGAGAGAGGTATGGGAAGGCAAGCTCTGACACTGGTTGTCCTCAAAAGCGTTTGAAGGAAGTTACATTTGGGAAGTAACCAGGGAATACAGACTGGATTTGTGTTTTTGAGAGGAAGCAAATCCAGTCATTCTATGCTTATTAGAATAAAGCTGTGTGGGTGTTATGGGGTTTATTTTTAACGATCCACCAAATTCATGCATTTTGTGGCTACCACCAGGGGAAATAATGGAGGAAACCATGATGAGAAAAATCTTCAACATGCACACAGGCTCTGGGTTTTCTCTTTATGTAATTGCCTAACACTGCAGTCTCCTTCCTAATGTGTTTATTTATGTAAAATGCTCAGTCAAAATATTATGTGTACATATTTAATCCTGTGTAAGATACATCAAATGTGGGGAAGCTGGGGGTGGTTATCTGTTTTTTGGTGAGGTCGCAATAATGGACCCAGTGTGCAGAGTTAAGACTCTTATTTCCCAGGTCCCCTGCTTAAGAAATGCTGTTGATGTGCTTACTGCTTCTGAGCAGGTCACTTTACCTCCCAGTGTCTCAGTTCTTTTCTTTTAATTTAGGGATATAACCCTGGCCACCTTTAATATTAAAAACAGAATCATAGACTCATAGAATGGTTTGGGTTGGAAGGGACCTTAAAGCTCATCCAGTTCCAACCCCCCTGCCATGAGCAGGGACACCTTCCACTAGACCAGGTTGCTCAAAGCCTCATCCAGCCTGGCCTTAAACACTTCCAGGGAGGGGGCAGCCACAACTTCCTTGGACAACCTAAATACTAGGTAAAAGAGTAAATGACACAAGAAAAATTAATCAAGTGCATTCATGATACACAGAGAGGTTTGTTTTTCTACTCTCCCACTAAAAATATTTATAAACTTGCTGTTGTGTGTCATTGTAGTGCAGTGTGTCGCCAAAACACTGTACTGTCACTCTTGCATTTGGATCCTGATGTGATGGATTCGATCTGCACAAGTTCTGCTGCCACCTCGCTCTAATACATTGAGAGACTTACACCTGCCGTGTGGAGTTCATTCTCTTCTTGCATTTTGTGTATGCACATGCAGACAATACAACTTTTAAATACTGGTGATTTTACTTCCAAAGAGAATTCTTTACTAGCTTATTTTTATTAAAAACATTGAAGTGGATGTCTTCCTGCAAGACACTGCTTTTTGTGTTCTGACATCCTGTAAAACAGGGGACATAATCAAGGTTATAAAGCAAACCAGTACTTGAACTCCTGTCTTTTGTTTATATAAAGATCTTGAACTTAAATCTGGCCTCTTACTTTTCCAAAAAATAGCTCAGGAAGAACTTTTTATGGAGAGATGAACGCATGTTTTGAAATTCAGTTTACTTTTTAAAATTCTTTGATCTATTCTTTGCTGCCCACTGCTACAGAATTTACTTTAATTTAAAAAAACAAAAGTCATGGGGCCACTGAAGAATTAAAAGTAAGTTACGGACTTTTTACTTTAACTGATCAGAAATTTAGTTTCTTAATATTTCATTCATCTATTATAACAGCACTTCATTGGACACTATTTCATCTAATTTTAAAACATTCCTGATCTCCTCTGTTTATAGTGGCACTATCAAGTAAATATAGTACTGTAAATGTTCTTAAAGTACAATAGTCTTGTATGTATTTTGAATACCCACCAATTTTCCAAATCGTGGTAAATTAATCTTTTCCCTTTTGACCTTTTTTTGTGGGTTCTGCTTTTATTTCTGCAGGTTCGATCGATTGAAGGCCAGTATGGGACACTTCAAGCATATGTAACGCCAAGAATTCAACCAAAAACCTGCCAAGTTCATCAATATCAAATTAAACCACTTTCGCTTCATCAGAGAACTCATTCTATTGACCATGACCGGTATTTGCAAAGAAAAATCAATGCCTTTTTTCTCTCAAAAAACCTGACACAATCCAGCTGAAACTCTGTAAACTCAAGTATGGCATTCCTAACCCCTAACCTACAATTTTGAGCCTGTAGTTCCATTTTATGGGTTTTCTGACAGAAAATGCAGGTTTAATAGGTTCTTGCTTTCCTTGCTATTCTTTATCCTTGTTTTCAGGTTATTTTTCATTTTACTAGCCTGGGTTATTGTGCAGCCCTATCTGTTAGTAGAGCTGAGGGTGTGGTAGAAAGGAAACTCTGCTGTTGTTAGTAACCACAATCTTTTCAGTTTCAGCCTCATTCGCCCCTCCACCCTTTTAATTTAATTCTGTCCCATAGCTAATTTGCCTCCAAAACTGAGCCAAGACTTTTCCCCTCTTATCTCTCTGTTAGGAATCTAGTATTTTATGCAATTTCTACTTGATTTTGTTTTTTCCCACCCTCCCAAACATCTTGTATTGCCACCAAGGTATTGCTTGCTTCAGAACAAACCTGAAAGATGGAAGGAATGACACCAAATGCTTTTATGTGCAAATGTTTTGATGTGCAAATGAGCTCCCTTATGCCTTGTTCTTGATATAAATGCTCTGGCTGTGGTTTACAGCATGGGAGGCTGTTGGGGCTCTTCGTCATATTCGCTCTCTTGTCAGTTATTTACCTTTGTCATAAATTTCAGGTTTAACAACTTGAAATGGGATATGTCAAAAAACTTCCAACTAGTTTCTTGTCCAGTTCTGACATGCCTACTAGGAGATAAAGCTTGAATGTATGCAGAGCTTTTTGTCTTGAAATACAGAAAAGTAGCTGTAATCTGCAATATGTAACTACTTGGAAAAATACCTGATTTTTTTACAGGGTGTTGATTAAAAGGAAACAACCATGTGGATTTAACACTTTTTCATATGGATTTAACACTTTTTCATATGGATAACCAGTGCCTCTCCTTCATAACTTAGTAACTTTTTTCTTTTTTTTTTTTTAATTCCATAATGTCATAGACCCATGAATACCCTGATGCTCAAAGGCCAGTTCAGTTTTGCTGAAATTCACTCGTGGGTTGTGTTTTGCTTGCCTGAGGTGCCTGAAAAGACTCCTGCTGGAGAGAGTATCACCTTTTATTTTCAGAACACCTTCCTGGGTACACAGCTTGAAAGTACTTACAGGTAAAGTACAATTATTAAAGCACAGTGTGACTACACTGGAGCTGTTGTCTTTTTCATTCTTGACCAGTTTGCTTGTACCATTTCATGCACATGCTACTGTTTGCCTCTCCGCCCTGAGCGCCTCATCAAAACTCCCATTGAAGAGAACAGGGATCTTTCTTAAGAAGGATTGTCAAACATTACCAGGGATGAGCACTATCCACCTCATCAAAACTCCCACTGAAGAGAACAGGGATCTTGTCAAACATTACCAGGGATGAGCACTATCCAGTAGTGATGCAATCTGTAACTTGAATAGAGTTTTTTCTTGGAAGTTTGTCCAAAACCTAAAATTTCCAGGGAGGAAAGGCTTGATATATTTCTAAGATGATGTCTTGCTTTTAGAATTTAAAGAACACAGCTAACTAATATAGTGAAATAACTGTGTAATGCCTAGTTTTTTTCTAACTTCCTTTTCTTTGTCTTGAGGAGCAAAAAGAATTTAGAAGGCATTTAATACTCAGGCAAACAAAAATTTGTTAAATATTAAGCTGAAAACTTTCTGCAGCTTATATTAGGCAAATACTCTTTCTGTGTTTAAGATTACTTAGTTACATCTTCCTTCAGCAAATTATATACATCCCCATGAAAATCGAATTGTAAAGTGGGGAAAAATAATTGTTGTAACTATAGAGATTCCAGCTTGCTCCCAACCTATATACTCATAATGTAGAAAGTTGTTGAGTGATGGTTTTTTGTGGGGAAGGGGAGAGTGTTTTTTCTACCTTCTGGTATTGAAGTTTGCTGTTTGACTTCAAGGTACTGCAGTGCTAAAACTTAGGAGGAATGAATACACTCAGAAATCTTATTTATATAACCTTAGTGCCGTACAATAAAGATAACTCCTTTGTGTATACTCGAGATTTGTGTATACTGCTTTGTCTTATTTACTGGAATAAACTGTTCTCTGTCAAGATTACACTGGGAAGGAGGGAAAAGCATAGGTGTGTATGCAGCCACCTGATCTATGGAGAAGCGTTATGACCTTTATAGAGGTTGCTTTCTTTGATTTGGGCATCAATTTACAGATTCCTTCCTTCTGTTTTAATGTAGGGACAAACTTAATGCATGCACATGTGTTTAAATTTGCTCATTTAAAGTTTTTCTTCCTTTCTAGAAAAGGTGAGGGATATTTTAAGTCTGACAACATTTCTACAATATCCATCCTAAAAGATGTGCTTTCCAAAGAGGCTACTAAGAGGAAGATTAATCTCAACATATCATATGGTAAAACTTCCTTCTCTATTTTGTTGTCCTTTACTTCATTTTTTAAAATTATTCTTATAAATGGAGTATGTATTATTAATTTGCTTGTCGGATTTTTTTGACTCCCTACTAGACATAAATGAAGAATCTGTGAGACACACATTAAAGCTTATCTACCCTAAATTAGAGTATCAGCAGCTGTTGGCCAAGAAGGTTCACTTAATAGATGCTTTGAGAGTAAGTATCTGAACTCCCACAGAAGGATTTTCATGGTGGGTTTTGTTGTCCAATACCAAGCTGTAGGGCTCAAGTCAGATGTGTGTCATACTGGTATCTGCTCTGTTGCTGTTCCCAGGATGTGGATTTTAATTATCTAGGAGACAGACTTCTTCAAGAAACATTCCCATTTGTACTATATCACTAGTGAATAACATGTAGCATTGCTGACTGATGTTGAGGATGCGTAAATGGGACAGTAGAAGGCAGCCAGCTGTATCATCCAACATTCTCTTTTTGCCTGCCATTATTTCCCAGTTCCTTCTTTCTCTCTTTCCACTAACCTTTAAAAGTTTTGGGTTTTTTTTAAATCTGAGGATGATCACCCAGGCCAGATGTGACTTCCTTGCTTTGGAACTTCATCCCAATGTGTCATAATTTCTGAATTATCTGCTTATTAATCTTTTGCTTAATACCCTCTCAGCAGTTAGTCTTTGGGAGGTACCAGTGTCCTGGTTTTTGCCCCAAACCATCACAACCAGTTAGGCAGCTTGTCTCAGTTCTTAGGCTTAGATTTCTAACAACCAGGATTTTACCATCAAAAACTTGCTGTCATCGATCTCTTTTGATACTTTTTGAGGGGAAGGGGGGTGAAAATGGACAACTGCTTCTCTCTTGTCCCATGGGGGACTCAAATACTAGTTGTCAGATCTCTTCAGTCAGTAGAAAAACTGTCAATCAGTGAGAATACCGTGTATCTTTATTATCACTGAAAGTATTTTACTTGGGCTTGGTTTGGCAAACGAGGAAGGGAGAGAATAATAGAGACTTTATTCTTAATGCATGTTATGTTTGTGCAATAATAATGATGTTGCACATCTTGCCTTTTTTTTTTTTAGGTAGCAAATCTTTGACAAATCTTTTTTGACAAAGTTTTTTGTCACTCAATTTTTGGGTAATAACATTCTAGGCAGTAGAATAATTGATGATTGATGAGAGTTGTTATCCTGGCAGACTCATGATGCATAGCATAATTACCTTCTGTCTCAGTCTTTCTGTGGGGGATAAAAAGATCTATACTATTGACCATCTTAAATTGGTTTGACAGTAGACCAGGGCATTTTAGAACAGGTCTTTAAAACTTTCTGCTGTCATGAATTGAATACTTTCAGAGTTTGCTTTCACTTTCAGACTTCAGCTTATGCTACACTTGCTAGGAATTTCCTTATTCTAAAAATGAAGACATGGTGAAGGCTTTGAGCCTTCCTTAGGCTTGGTTCTGTAGGGGCTGGGCTGTGGCATCATCCTGTTCTGGCAGTACTCAGAGCTGGAAGCTGTAATCCACAGGATTTTGAGGATCTGGTCTATGAAGTGATAAGTAACATCTGGCATTTCATTAGAAGACATTAGAAAATGAGGCACTTTGAGAAGAAGTCTTGCTAGTTTAGAAGAGGATTGTCTTGTCTCTGAAGTGCTACTTTCTCCTGTCAGACCCAAGTTTAATTTCTTCTTACTTTTATGCTCTTAAGATACTTAACTTCTGTTAATTCTTACAATTTAAAATGTCTTTGAGGAATTACAAGTTCATGAAGGAAATGTGGACTTCCTGCTACCAAAATACCGCAGCATTTTGGAAGAGGCAGATCAGCTGCTTGAGGAATACAAGAGACAACCTGCACATCTCGAGAGACTTTATGGTTTGTTGATCAATTCAGCTTTTTATTTAAATGCAACTTAACGTCCAGAGAGCATGCTGGACATGACTGAAATGGATATGATGTCATTATTAGCAGAATTGAAATAATTTGATAAGTGGATACACTTGAGTAGCTTGAGTATTTTAATGTCTGTTTGGTCATACAGCCAAGGCTGGATATTTACATAAAGTTTTCAATAATAAAAATCATAAAAAACTTTAACTTGAGTTACAGGTGAGGCAGTAAAACCTGAAAATGGCTTGTATGCTATTAGAAACTTAAAGGAACTCTCTGAAGGCTCTCAATAATTGTTCACCTGATAACTTCTAAAATTGATTTGACATCACAAGCATAGCACTGAGACTGAAAATACCAGGATTATTTGCAAGTGACTTTACAACTTTTTGTTTAATAGGCAGCTTCTTCTATTTGGATAATCTGTGTCTTTCTGGCCATGATTAAGGATCGTATTCAAATTCAGAATGGCCTTTAAGAATGTGTACAAGTTAAGAAGAGATTAAGTTCTGAGTGGTTAAGTTTTGCAAAACATCAGAAAAATGTCCATGAGTTGGGGAGACTCGTAGAAGGTGATCTAATTTAGCGAAGGCAGTTCTTTAACCTTTTCTGGTGCTGTTCCCTGTACAGCTTTCAGCTCAGAGAATCTCTGCCAGACACCAGCTTTAATAAGCCTGTGTATATCCAGCAGAAGCAGAGTCCTCCTTGCCCATCCATTCCATTTTGGAACAGGTTGCCCAGAGAAGCTGTGGCCGCTCCTCCTTGGAAGTGTTCGAGGCCAGGCTGGATGAGGCTTTGAGCAACCTGGTCTAGTGGGAGGTGTCCCTGCTGATGGCAGGGGGGTTGGAACTGGATGATCATTAAGGTCCCTTCCAACCCAAACCAGTCTGTGATTCTCTCCGGCGATAGTTCCCTTTTCTTTAGTGTTTCAGGTGTGGGTAGTTCTAAGGCAGAAATACACATTTTGGAATAAAGCTGGGCTCTGAGCTGTTCACAGTGGTTTGGGTTTGTTTAAAAGTAAATTGTTGTTTAAAACATGAAGTTTGGAAAGAGTCTTGTCTGTAAACCCACAATCAACTAGAATAGTTGGTACGTAATAATGAGTTAAAAGTAGAGATACCTTGTAATAAAAACAAGGCAAATACTAACTCCTGGGATTTTACCTTTGCAGGCATGATCACAGATCTCTTCATAGATAAATTCAAATTCAAAGGCACCAATGTGAAAACTAAAGTTCCTCTTCTTCTGGAAACTCTGGATGGCTGTGATCAAGATGGACTAATTGCTTTTTTTGAGGCTGCAGCCTGATGAGGAAAAAGCACAGTAATTTTTTTTCTTCTTTTTTTTTTAAATCAAGGCAATTCAAAACACTTCTTAAGAAAAAAACCACTTTTACTCTTTTGTTGTACTGTCAGCTCCTAGGTTTTATTGATATTTATTATCATACTGAATACAGTAGGCACCTTTACTTCATATGAACTGTTGGTGTATGTTAAACGCGCACAGAGTTTCTATGCAGACAAGGTTCTTCATAGCTAAAGGAAACTTAGAATCAGATGTAAACACCAAATACCCTTTTTGCTAAAATATTTTCGGTACTATGCAAGCCTACCTGTGGGTGTAAGAATGGGTGAAGAAACTGGTTTTTGGAGACATAACCTGCTGCGAAGAAATGTGTGTGTGAAGCTATACAGCACTGGGCTTCCTGCCCATCCCACTGAGAAAGCAGTATGGGAATCTCGCCAACTCCACCTCACTGGTGTATGCAGAGAATCACAGAACAGTCGGGGTTGGAAGGGACCTCAGGAGGTCATCTAGTCCAACCTCCCTGCCAAAGCATGTTCCCCTACAGTAGGTCACACAGGAATGCATCCACGTGGGTTTGGAATCTCTCCAGAGAAGGAGACTCCACAACCTCCCTGGGCAGCCTGTCCCAGTGCTCCAACACCCTCACTGTAAAGAAGTTTTTCCTTATCTTTCCCTGGAACCTCCTGTGTTCCAGCTTGTACCCGTTGCGGGACATCACTGAGAAGAGCCTGTCTCCATCCTCCTGACACTGGCCCTTCATATATTTATAGACATTAACGAGAAGGAAGAGAGGATTTTAAATCTTTGGCTTTGAGATTCTAGACGGTGACTGCTAAAGCTCCATAACTCTTGATGGAAGAGGGGATGGCATTAAACTTCCTCCTTGATTTTCCTGGGTCCGTGTTCTTCCTTTGGTATTTGCTGTCACATTTGGCTTTTATTTGATATTAGAAGAGAGGGACCAGCTCCTGGGCACAGTGATTTGTTCACAAATGAGATAAAAAATGGCTCATTTCTGTATTGAACGCAAAAAGACACGTTTTTCTGGCGGGGCGGGGGCAGGAGCGGGGTACAGCACGCTGCTGGGCCGGTGTCACGGCGCCGAGCGGGTGTCGGTGTCCCA
>NW_010315901.1:0-783 GCF_000700745.2 Antrostomus carolinensis
ATGGGTGCCTCTGTCCCCTGGAGAAGGGAGTTTCCCACAACAATCATTTGATGTTTCTTGCGGGTGGTCCTGCACAGCACAGGGCTAGTGGGTCAGTTTCATGCTTTGAAGCCGTACCCAACTCCTCCTCAGCTTGATGGGCACTAAACCTATTTGACAGCTGCATGTTGACAGGAGAAGGAGTCTTGTCCTTAACCAGTTGCCAGCATTCATTCTCTATAGCCTTCTCTATAACCCCCCTTTTTTTTCTTAACCCTTCTTTTTTTCTTAACGCAGGCAGTCAGAATGCTTGGGGCTGACTGACTCACCTTAGGCAACCCCCTGGATGGACCCTCATGGACATACTCATTTGACTGACCCTCAAGTTCTAGACCTCCATATCTCTTCTGTAGGGGGCAGCTTGGAAGGGAAGAGAGGTCTGGAGGGGATTCACCTACCACCCAGAGCAGGGACCTGTTTCCATTCCCCTCCGTCTCTTAGGTCTCTTCCTTCTGCCTGGAGGTAAGAGGGTAGGAGATCCTCTGCTTCTTGTGGAGTCTCCATCTGCTGCCTTTGTCTCAGGGATGATATGGTGTGGCTCCACCAATCAGTCTCCCTCTCACACTCCTTGATATTCCTTAACCTTTCCACTTCTTTCTTCAGTCTTGCCACCATGCTGAGCAGATCATTCACCTGGTCACAGCGCACATGTGTTGTCTCTGCTGTCCCCCGCTCACAGTGACAGGGTCAAGCACTCCATGCAGCCAGACACTTGGACAGCTGCATGTTTGTGTGGGGGCTCTG
>NW_010315902.1:0-23524 GCF_000700745.2 Antrostomus carolinensis
TCTGGCCTCTAGCCAGGGTCGACCCACCACAAAAAGTGAAAGCATGAGTTAAGCAAAAATTAGATTCAAGTAAAACTGTATCCATAACACTTGATGAAGTGATGCATTTTGAGAATCCTGGACCTCATCTGGTATAAATCAGCACTATTGCTATAATTTTGCACAGCACAAGCATAGTGTATTTCTTTTTTCAAATGAGTTTTTTTGCTATATAATCATTTCACACAACTAATAAGCAAAAGAGCAAAGGTTACACTGCAGGTTTTATCTAGAACCAATAAAGTTTGATGAAGGAATATTTTTCAGTCATAGTAGAAAACATCCCAAGAAAATAAATGGAGCTCTTAGTGTCCATAAGCTCAATAACTAAATCCAACATTTTCACTAGAAATGCATTAGCTACATGACAGATCTGATTTTGTACCCCTACTCTCAATAAGCCTAATGGTTATGTGTGCATGTATTATGCTATTGAACTAGTTTTATGCTATTTGAAAATAACTCTCTACTAGTATATTGCTAGTATTTGATATCTCAGTTATTTGACACATCAAGTTACTCTTCTGCTTTTCATTAATTCCAGAGGGGCATTTCTGCTGTTCTCAGATCTCTAAGTAAGGGGAGATTAATTATTTTTTAGAGGTGTCTGTCTCTTCCTGCACATTGTGACTGTGGAATACCTCTCCCCCTCTCCCTCTCCTTCTCCTCTCCCTCTCTTCTTTTCTCTCTGTGAAATTTAATTTTTCTTCACACTTCAGGTTTCATTGAAAAAATAAAATAAAATCATATTCATTCATCATCAACAAAAATATCGATAAAAGCCTTACCAAAGTGAAAAATTCTGTAAGAGTTTTTATCAAGCAGTAAAATCCAGTATTATCATAAACCTGGTTCACCCCTGGGATATGGCTAGATCAGGCTGAGGTTCATGGATATATTTTTCACAGAACTCTGATCCTGACGGTGTTTTGCGCAGACCAGTCTTCCTGACCTGTTTTTATGCTCATCAGGAATGGTCTAATGGATATTGGAGTACAGTGATCACCAGGACTAATGTGACAGCAGAAGTGTGCTCTAGGGGTCTTTTTCCCTGTAACGTTAGCAGCAAGTAGAAGAAATGATGTGATAAACTTCATATTGCTTCTGTGTCTTTTGAAGATCATCATGTTTCAACTCTTAGTTTTCTCTTGACTTTAACTATATACAATATTAATATTCAGCAGGCTCGCAGGAAGTTATGATACAACATACTGACTTATTCCTGTTGAAATATTAAACCAAAGCCCTACTATTTGTTTGCAATTTTACTATGACCATGACTTCAGGAGGAAAAGAGAAGGCTGTAGATTCCTCACCTTATTACAAATAATTCTAAAATTCAAGACAAGACATTAATATGACCACTGAAGAGTAATGACTATTGTATTTGCTTCTGTATTTTCACATTAATTAAATTACATATCTTTATGCATAAAAAAATATTGAAAGTAAAAATGTAGACATTAAAAACTGTCTAAAAATAAATCAAGCTAGAATTCATTCATCACTTATGTAGCAAGAGAAAAATATGTACATTTTCTGACAGTGATGCTGGTCATATCTTGAATAAACAACACACTGTTTACAGAGAAAATTTCTGTTGATAAAGGCAATTAAAGCAACCACAATTAGGAACATTTATACCTGGACTTTGAGCTGACACTCCACTTCACTGACTATGTCTTTGTCCTCTTTATATTTTTTAAACTCAGCAATGGAAGATACAGCTGGACAGTCAGCCCACACATTCCAGCTAGGCTGGGAATGCTAATCAGATTCCTAACATTTTTAAAAACTAAAGTAGCTGTAATTGAGCTAATATATTGATAATCTAGAGACAAAGCCATTAGCACAGGTGTCCAAGGGTCAACAAATGAGAACTGCTGCATCCTGTGTATTTGAAAATAATCTGCCTAATTGGCTCATGGAGTCTCAATTCAGAGGCATACTTTTTTGTGATAAAAGTCATGTAATTACTAACTGTGAAACTGTGTCAGTCTCAGTGAGGAACAGAAAGAAAACCAAAACTGCTTGGCACCATATCTAGTCTTTTTGTCGTTAAATAAATGACTGAAATTGGTGTGACTACTTCAGTCTTACAATTTGTAAATATTCTTCCTTCTCTCCCAGTCACGTTGCTATGCTTGCCTATCTGCTTTTTTAAATATATTTTTGGACTTCATCTTCCCTGGTCTACAAGTGTCTGCTGTTCTTTACTGTAATATCTCAGAGATTAAAGGAAAATAATGGTAATTATTGTTTTCTCCTGTTCACTGTACTTGGTTCAGCATTCTGCGGAACCAAGTACAAGTCAGCCATCAAAAGAATCTAAAATAATACAGGAATATTTTTTTTCTCTCTCTTGGGAATCGCTCGGGTTCACTTTTCCAGGATTGCAATTTTGGTTTCGGGGTTCCTTTTCACTCCTTCAGGATCATTATCAGTGGGTGGTGATAACTCATGTAACTTCAAATCAGAATCAGATTTAAGATATTTAATTTTCTAGTTGCAAGTTCTTTTCTAGTAACCAATTTTCTTCTCAGTTTATTCTTATGCATCTTCTACTACAGAGTTCTTTCTTCTATCCCATTTAAATTATTTTTTCAGCTGTGGAAGTGTCTTCTCTACCAGGCTACTGGATTTGGCAACCTGACAACATTGCACACTCCCAGTCTGCTCCAACATTGCTCCCAGTCTGACTGATCAGTGATTTGACTTGCACATTCTTGGCTTCAGCAAAATATCTTTTAATCTGTGATGGAAATCAGGAATCTCTTTTAAGGGATATATTCTTGGAATGTCTTCGGTTTCTGAAAATCTTTTCTGAAAATTTTTCATTTACTCCTTAAGAATAAATTCACCATTAAAAATAATAGGGGTGCACGAGTTTTCCCCTTGTAAAGCACATATCTCCCACCTTCTTCTCACTAGATGTTCCATGAGGCCAAAAATGGAATTCCAGTAAACTTCACAGAAGGAAAGTCAAGATCATATCCTCCTACATTTCTCACATGTAGGAAAACAAGGCTATTGATAATGTATAAATAAATTAAACTGGTGATAAACAGATTATTAATCCAGAAATAATAAATTATGTAGACATACTGGGTGCCTGTAGTTTTGTGATGTGCATAAATTAATCACCTGTCACACTCTTTATTTGATAGATAAAAGTATAAATTGTCCTGATCATGTAGTAGTGAGACTCTCAGCGGCATTCCAGAGTACAGGTGCAGTTTGTCCTGATAGTAGTAAAAACTGTTAGCACTGGGGATATTGCGACTCAGCCAGCTTCTAAAGACCATGTTTGCTTGTTTTTCCACTTGGAGAGAATATTAGTAAGTTTCATCATGTGAATGGAAACTCATTTAGTGCTATTGAGCATCTGTAGACTCTTCTGACTTGCGTTTGTAAAATTCAGTGTTTAATAACAGATTTTTTTTTTTTTTTTTTTTTTTCCAGAAGAAAAGTTTGCCATGTTAAACATTTATTTATGTGCCCTGCAGCCATATTACCTTGGATTGTGATCCTGTCAGATTTTTTAAATGATGTGTGGAAGGAAGGAAAGGTCGAGTCATTCAATCTGGATTGGAGACCCTCAAGGAAAATATGCATGATGCAGACATTAATAGTGTTAGTTATTAAATAACACTTTTCCTTTGAGTCAGAACATGAAATAATCTTGACTTTGTGCTGGATTAAATGGAAAATATTTTTTTTCCTTGAAACAGTAAGAGAAAATAATTGAGAAGCCTATCAGTTAAAGTCATACCAATATTTTGTTCTGCATTGTTTGTTCATTAATTTAAGCAGACCTGAAAATCTCTTTTTAGACCTGAATTCTTTTTAGACCTGATCAGATTAAATGCTTGGATGCCTTCTTTTTTTTTTTTTTTTTTTTTTATAACAACCTGGGATCAGATGCATGAATTGCAATTCACTTAACTGAAAGTTGCACTTTAAAGCTGAAAGCCAAACAAAACAAATACTGGAATTTTCATTATTATAGTAATTATGTTTTTCAATAATTCAGAAAATTGTGCTAAATATTCTTTACTACTGTTTGTAGATTGCAGATTATTGTTAACCCCATATAATTGTTTTATTTTTATTTCAAAAGATTTATAGATAATTCATCCTACATTTTTTAATCAACTTAATTTGACATCACGAATTGTAATGAGTAGATATTCAAGATCAAGTGCTGAAAATTAAATCTGTCCTTTTTTCTTAATTTGACAGGCTTCTGAAACAGTGTGAGTATTCAAAATTATTATTAGGTCAAAGCATATACATTCTTTTTGTAAGCAGATTTGTTTTCATTGGACCTTAGAACCTTGCACTTTTAATCAGAATATGTTGCAAGATACAGCTTTGTAGATTATTAATCATGAAAAAAAAGACTTTCTAACTGGCAAAACATAGTTCCTCAGAAAGGCGACATCAGCACAACAGTGCTTAAACTGAAATAAATTATTAAGCACTTAGCTTTTCAAGTTTTTTCAATGCTTATAGAAATCCAATCTGATTTTTTTATCAAACAAATCCTTAACTTGAATAAATCCTGGAAAAAACATGTAATCGTTTTTACTAACTACATAAATTTTTAATATTAAATTCTCATTGACAGATTAAAATATTATAAATTGATGTAGAATATACAATTGGAGTGGGTGGAAAAAAATATAGCATGCAAATAAATTAAGGAAAAAATTGATAACTACTGTATACACTATGCTGATAAAATTAATTAATTAATTGAAAATTAATATGCATTTATTGTAGAAATTGAATGTAACAGAAAAATAAAAAATCCCCCCCATATTTTCACATTCATATAGAGAAAGGCAAGAACTCATCTCCTATGTCCCTCCTTGTCCAGTAGCCCAGGTAACCATACCTAAACATTTGTAGGGCCAGCATGATCAACGGAGCTTTTGAAATAACCTTTATTTACTGGAAGACTGAAAAATGTTTAAAAAGGTTATGTGCACTTCTTGCATATAGAAGCAAAAAGTCATTCTTAAGAAAAGTGGATGTTAGTCACAAACATTCCCTGTTGATAAGCACCTCAAGGACAAACAGCAATACTTTGAGCAAGGTAAAACTGTTAAAGAAGGCAAATGAATCCCCTGTCAGCTGGACAAACAGACTTCCTTCTAAAATGGATTGGAATTGTACAACATGTAAATCAACAACTTGGTAACGCAGTTAACAGCCATCCAGCCTCTAGCAAGTTACTCTGCAGTCACCATTGATTTCCCATGTCCTGAAAAGGCTTCCATTTTCATATCTACCTCCTCCACCACATTCTTCCCTGGAAACTGAAGTAATACTGTGCTTTCAAAGTATCCCCATGCTTCTGACAGAAATCACATTACCACCAAAAATATTCTGCTGAAACAGATGGGTTTTGCATGTAATCTTGCTAAATACTGCTTGTGAACATTTCCAAACTTTATTCAAGTATTTTAAGACAGAGATTACACAAAAAAAGATAAAAATAAAATATCAGAAATATTAGCAAATAACGGAGACTTAATTTCCTTTCCTCCAGTGACAAATGAGGATATCACACTGACTAAAACATACAACTAAAGCCTATAGCTTATATATATAAAAAAGAGAAATGATTGTATTTTCTTTTTACAAAATGTAATTTTTTTAACTTACTTTCCTCTCATGATAATATCAGGTAGATAATGCAATACAAATTGACATTCAAAATGATCCGAACACTTTCCCAATCTGGTTACTGTATCTGCCAGTGTAAATCCAAGGTACATTAAATGACTGAAGTTTCTCTGTGTTTCAGACAGTGAAAAGGGATTAGTTACAATAGGTCGGGTGTTTTTTAATGATTTGGAATGCATTATCATCTTTTATATTAATGATTTTATTATGTTTCTCTGGGAAATTGAATGGTATTATGGATAATTTCATATGAGAAACAAGAAACACAGGAACAGCTGCCATACTCAGATCACATGTATATTATTTCTGACCATTGTCAAATGTATATTTTTAGCTTGCTTTTCCAGTATGTGAGTCAGATTTATGGAACTATAATTTCCAATAAGCCCCCTGAATGTTTTTGTAATAATCACCACTTTTTATTAACTGCCATTCTTTCATACTGAAAGCAACTTAATGAACTGAGTACACACACCACTAACTGACAACCACTAGTAGTTTGACAATGAATTATTTTAGATTTTATGACAAAAAAAATCTGCTTGTAGTGATTGCTACTATTAATTCTACTGACTTCTTTTAAAATTACACATATTACAATTTGAATCAGATCCTCCACTTACCACATAAAAATGTATTACATGAAGGAGTTTTTTTTAGTATCTTCATAAAAAACACTGATGCAAAATATACTCTATACTTTTCTATTTTATCCTAATTTTCCCTGAACAGTCCTTGTTTTCCTGGGTACTATATTTGATCATTTATTGGCATTTCAGTCTCTGTTATGACTCTTCTAATGTCTTTCAAAAAAATTTGACTTGCTTTTGGTGTCATTACTAAATTGTTGATAAATAGCCTTTTAGTTTAATGTATTATATTTTTTCATTTAACTTTTTATAATCTGTGTACTTTTATAGTTCTAGACAGGAATTCCAGTCTTTCTAGGTGGTTATTTTAGTTTAAGGATCCTTATTTACACTTATTTTTAGACATGCTGCCTTTATTTGTGACATGTTAAAGATGGCTTAGATTGGTTTTGGAGGGCTTGGTATCATTAAACATTCCGTGTTGCATACAGAAGAAGTTGCACTTTACTCATTTTGATACTCCTTTAAAACTCTTTCTCATTTTCCCATAACTTGTTTCTTAGAAGCTAATCAATAATATAGCGGAGATTTTTGTTTGCGTTTCAGTTTTATGCAGCTAACTGAAATTTGTAAATTGTGCTCACTAAATGTTTATAAACCAATTTTCAATCAGATTCAGTGTATAGATTCAGTCTTTGTGATAAATTTCTTCAAGCAAGAGTCTAAAATTTTATTGTTGAACTAAATTTTATGTTATTTATCCATATGAATAAATGGATCTTCCAATTATTCCAAGAATTTTGTACTTTAAGCTTGCTAGATGCATAATCACTTGGTTAATATTTAATATTGCATTTCCTACTTATCTTTGGAAATGTACTCCATGCTAGGTTTTAATACAAATATAATCTGTTCATTATATTTGACTAAGCTCTCTAAATGGCAACACTGCTTCTTCACTAATAGGTCTGTTCTATTATTCCTACGCATTTTGTGCAGTGACGGTATGATATTTTGCCATTTGTAATACTGCTGTTCAAATCGGTTATGGTCAATAAAACCTGCTTAACGTGACTTCATTTGCTGAGCCTATTCCCAGGGCTCTATTGCAGCCCCCTGGGGCCATCAGCCCCTGCCCAACAATGCTGCAGCAGTGCTGGTCTGTAGCTCCCCACAGCCTTGTCCTGCCAGGCCACAGACCCAGTCAAGTTGGGCCAGACTGTGAGCTCACATCTTCACCCATTCTCAGCTCATCTCCATGCCCAGGGAGGGCAGGGGCTACCAGCTCCCAGAGACACCCCTCAGCCCCCAGGCCAAATGTCCCACTTGCTGGCTGGTCCAGCTGGCTTGTTGGCCGGAGTCACATACTGACAGCATACCACGCTGGCATCATGGGCACACATGACTCCCAACCCTGGCACTCAGCCTCCTCATACACACAGTCACACAGAGCAGAGAGCCCTTTATCCAGGAAAATCACTAGACATGGAGTTAAGTGAGAAGCTGGGACGGACTGCCCTTCTCAGGTGCAGGCACAGCCAGACAGGCGTCCTTCCCAGAGCCTGTTTGCACAGGACTGGATCATTTTCTCCTCTTTTCCCTCTATTTTCCTATGCTTGTTATTCCCCAAACCACTGTGATCCTTCCCTTTCCTCACCTTCATTACTTCCCCTAAACATCTTATAGTAAGTCCTGTGCAGTCCCAAAGTGCCCTTCCCTGCACCCTACAACAAGCCCTGTACCCCTAGGTGGTGCCTCTAGTCTGAGGGGAGACCCAGGGAGCCTCCTTGCTGACTCCTGGTGCTGGGTGTCCCCCAGCACATGTAGCTGGGGCTGCCCTGGGACAGCCCTGGGGCTGGGACAGAGAGGGGTTCCTGTCTCTGACACACACTGAGGGTGTGTCCCACCCCCATCACATCTCTGTGCTCCTTTGCAGCCATGGGAATGAGCCCTTCAAGGGCTGGTGGATCCTGTGGGGCACTTGAAGGAACTGGGCTGGGTAGTAGTGGCATTCCTCCAGTTGTTGTGTTCCTCTGCACTCCCCTCTGCATAGAGAGCAGCCTTTGTCATGTTACCTAACACAGGACACTTCATGATAAGGATGGACAGCATTAGGTGCATGTGCTTCTCAATACAGAATTCTGTGTGTGTAAAAGTATTGTCACAAATATGTGACAGGAAAAATCCCATAGCGGTCAAAAATACTTTCCCGTTGTCACACAGAGCTGTGGAAGTCAAACTTTCTTGAGTCAATTTGCCAGCGGTTAAATGATGCAACAGCGCTCTAATTCCACTGATTTACGTATTTTTACTATAAAACTCTGCATTTTTCTAAACAGAAATGTGCTCTCCAAATCCTGATGTGCAATGCTAGGGACTAATGATACTGTCAGTCAATACATCTTATTTAATCTCTGAAAGCCTTTGTTCACATGCTGTCTTGGTTTACAAATGAAAATGAGGGAGATTAGTGTTTCCAACTTAATCATTCTTCACAGCTACATCAAAAGACTCTGAGAAGACATTTGTGACTGTTATTCTTTTACTGTGTGTGCCAAAGATGAATCACGCCCAAGTTCCCATGGCAGAGTCCTGTGGTTACCTTCAGCAGCACTTACACTGTGTGACAATGTGCATTGCCAAACTTGTTGAAATTCAATTTTATTTCCATTGACATTATAAGTTGTAGTAGTAAAATAATACAACTTTTTTTTTTTTTTTTTTCTGCAGCCTTACTTCATTAAAAACTAATAGTTTCTTGTTTAAATGTGATTAAATGTGGCTTAATGCCTTGTTGTGGAATTTCAAGAGATACAGACTATGCCAAAGATAAAGGTTCCTGAGAATTGTGGCACTGAAGTGAATAAGGAAAGCTATTTTATTGAGAAATGGTAGCTTGACATGTCTGTAAAATTTATAGGAGTGGAATGATCTTCAAAACCTCCTAGGAGTTGGAGAAGGAAATTGCATTTGATATAATAGGAAACATTTGTGATTTTTTAATGCAAGGTAAAGTATTCTACATTCTTGCTATCAAGAAACTTTTTCAATCTTCTCCTGCCTTTGGGATGACACTTCCAATGACTTTTAAAATGAGAGAAGGCAGCTTACTCAATATATTTGGGGACACTGGAAATACTTGTATGCTTGTGATGGAAATCTGCTGTCTGTTATGAAGTGTGACTATGAAGTTCATTTTACATAATTGCAGAAAAAAATTTGATTTTTATTAAATCACTTTCATATGTTATTGGGTCATCAATAGGTAAGCATGAAAAAATAATGAAGAGTAGATATTTGTAACAGATTTTTTGGGTTTATTTATTTAATTAATACACTGTACCTTAAGGTGGAGTGAAATGAGTACATTTTGCTATGGAGTTCTCTCATGTAGATCAAATGTTTTGTGGGCTCATAGAGATATTACCTTTGACTGTCATATTTGACTTAAATTGCTCCTGAAAATGAGTTATGAATGAAAATCTCAGATTTACCTTTGTGTGTTGTTAATATTTTTTTAAAGATGTGTATGTTTCCATAATAAATGCATTTTATTTTTTCTTTATATTTAAAATGTTTCTTTAATGTGAAATAATAGAACCCTTATATGAGTCTACTAGTCTTTGTAAGAAGCTCTCTGAATCTGAATGTAATAATGCAGGTAATATTCCATTTAGATTAGTCAATGATGTATGTGAGTGTCCATAGTTATGGCCATTTTTCTGAGCACTTACAGGTGAAAATGTAGAAGGGGAAAAGAAGGATAAAAGAGGATGGGGTCTTAAAATTTCCTTGCCTACTTCTACAGGAAGTTTTAATAGTGATATCTATTTATGATTTGAGGTAGACTAAAGCTAAAACTCATCTCTAATCACACATTCAATTGCTAATGAATCTCTCTGGGGATTTTGCATCCAGAGAACATCTCCTACACCAAAGAAGGGTTTCCAAAGGTAAGAATTACAGGTCCTATTCTGCAATATACTGTACGAAGTTGGTTGCTCTTTTAAAATCTTACCCAAGGACAGAGCTAGTGCAACTACTAAGATATCTGTCCTGAAAATGGCACTATCAGTCAACTTCCAGCTGTAAGCAACTTAATATGCCTCCATAGACTTCTGGAATATTCAGTTTCTTTCCACTCTTGAGTTATTTAATTACCTCAGTTACTAAAAGAACAACATCTGCAGCTTTTTGGTCCATTTTTTCATCCCAGTGCCAAGGCTGTTCAGTTCTGATGTTAAGTCAGAAATACCAGCTGAGTCACAGCTATGGCATGAGCATGAACTTGTCACACATCTGCAGTTTGCCTTGGACTTGCCATCATCCAGGCACCAAGCCTCAACGGAGATCATGGCTCCAACTACAGTCTACAGCTACTTGGCTACTAGCTGCTCTTTTAGAAGAGTGGGTGATGACAGTAAAATCTGATATATATTTTTCTTTGCCTTTACACAGGGGATCAATCATGGTAAATTTTACACAGTAAGGAGGATTGACTGGTGCACTTCAACACAAAATTGCATCCAAAGCAAGACATTAATAGAATGAAATAATATAGTTATTAATTAAAATATTATATTATTAAAATATAATTTTGTCTAAGTTTGTTGAGGGGTTTTTTGTTTTTTATTGTGTTTTGGGGGGGGTTTATGCGTGTGTGGTTTTTTTTTATTTTTAAGGGGTTTTTTGTGTTTATGTGTGCTAATGCTGCTACAGATCTAACAAGGATTCTGAGTATAAATGCCTGATCTCCTACTGATTTTATTTCATTTGATAATGGCAGTCTTTTGAAGCTTTCTTTACCTAAAAGTGTCATCTTTCAAACAGAGACTTGAGACATCAGACAGAAGCACTTGTTAATGTTTACTATTCATTTTTCATAGCAAGCTAAAAAGAGCACAGAGGAGTTTTAACACTATCATCTGTACAAGAAAATACATTATTGTAAAATGCAACTTGCTGTTATTGCTGGTATTATCATGAACAATGTACCCATTATCACTTTGTAGAGGGCTTCTTATCCAGTTATCTTGCTTTGAGTCTTGCAAAGTGTACTTATTGTGGAGAGCTTGCTTATTACTCAACTTGTAGATAGTACTGCTTTTTTTCAGTCTTTCTTTCATCTAAAAAAAACAACAACAATGCTTTTATTTTGGTTGGGGGACAGAGGAATTGAGTTATTTTTTATTTTCTCAAGTGCCTTATTATTTCAATGACTTCAAAAATGAAAAATTAAATCTGATACAAGGTAAAAAAAAAGGAGTTTTGAGGGGATCTTATGCCCATCTTGCTGCTGAATGTAGTTATTTCTTTGTGTCATGGAAGTATCACAAGTTCGTTTTATCTGTCAGCACTGCTCTACCTAATTTACTCTGTTTCCTTTCTCTCTAAATGTATTTTTTCCTACAGAGAAGTCGTTATCTCTATTTCACAGGTGACCAGCTAAGGAACAGCATACTTTGGGACAAACTTAGTCAAGTGAGAAAGTGGTAAATTACTTTATGCAAGCATTCTAATGATCAAGTCCTTTATCATAGAATCATAGAACTGTTTGGGTTGGAAGGGACCTTTAAAGATTATCTCTTCCAACCATTTCTCCATGGGCAGAGATATCTTTCACTAGATCGAGTTGCTAAAAGCCTCCTCCAGCCTGACCTTGAACACTTCCAAATTTGCCCATTTGCATTGCACAGACCGATGGCGAAGTCCTTCTTATCAGTGTATACCCCATCTTCTACACATATACAACAATCTTCTGCTCAGACTGTTACTTGCTCCTGATTACCTCATTATCATGGAAAGAGAACAAATGTTGTTGGGAGAGAATGTACAGGTGAAGCAAAGCAGGGTTCAAGCTTTCATATGTCTTGCTATCAATAAGTTTCTGCTTCTACCTAGCATGCTTGATTTATTTTGTTTAGTTAATTACATGAATTGCCATAGGTGGAGCTCCGTTGCTGTACCAGCAATCCCATTACATTTGGACATTATACTAATTACTGAGGTATGCCAGATATAAGGGTTCAGTGTATCAGGTTGCTAGAAAGTAAGCTGGAATCATCATGGTCATTTTACTTGTAAAAATCCAAGCTGGCAAGGAGCTGAAGCAGCACAGTAATGAAAGGCAGTTGCCTAATTAGCTTAGCAATGGAATTTCACTAATGTATTTAAAATAAAAATAAAAAAATAATTAAATGTCCTAAATTGTGAACCATGAGCATTAAACACTTTCTAATTAGCAGTTCATTTAAGATAAGTGCTTTTATAGGACTTTGTATATGTCTAAGGCGGTTGTTTTGTGGTTTTTTTTTCTTTTCTGCGAAGAATATTTTAAAATTCTGTCAGCATCCTTTGAGGCAAAGTATTCAGAGCAATGCTATTTATGTGCAGCAGTATGGTGTGGGCCAGATTTGTGAATTTAAAAATCATAGGGAGGTCATAGGACAGCAAGGAAGGTCCAAGAGAAATTTCTACTGACATGGAAATTCTCAGGAGTTATTGGAAATATGCAGCTGTTGCTTATCCTGCTCAGTTACAAAGTAGGGGCAGCACTCTGTTTATGTTCAGCCACAGAAGGACTTTGGCTTCTCCAAGTAGCACAGGGCGCTCAGGTCTGTTCCAGGAACCAGGAGGCAAAGCATGAGCTCAGTATTGTGACAACTCTGCAACTACAACCTCAGGGAACCTCCTGTTCTCAGTGCCTTGTGGTGGGTTGGGGTGCTCCCCCTTCACTCCACACTACTGCCATTTCAGAGGGGATGGTAAGACAGCTTCCTTGGTGTTATTGTAGATACTGTACACTGTGGACCTCATAGTGGGGAATGCCATATGAACATACCATTTCCTCTCCTCCGAATAGCGAGGGCTGTGACCACGCCATCTGGGACCACCAGCTGAGGGAACAATCACCTTTCAGCAGTCAGACTAGCTGACTGACTTTTAGTTTGCTCACCAATAGGTATTTTAAGGACATGGGCAATGAAAGAAGAGTGAAAAACTAGTCTAATTTATTGTGTGACTGACTCAAAAGTGCAAACAGGGTGACACATCGTGTGTGACTTTAATACCAAAGACTACAGGACAAAGTATTTCCTAATCTTCTATGCTGAAAGTAAGTAAAACTGTAGTTGAGATTGAGCTGATATTATCTCTTGCCAGAGAAGAGTCCAGACTCCACATTATTCTCAGGTTTTTGTTCTGTTTTTTTGTTTTTTCATTTGTTCATTTGGTTTTTTTTCCCCCTTAGGTCAGAATTTTTTTTTCTGTCCTTCCTTCTCTTTTCATCAGCCTCTTAGTTATGCAAAATCAGCATTCTATACCCCACTGAAGCTCTGCAACACCCATCACAGCATCTACTTCATCCTTATGGCTGTGACTACTGAAACATGTGCTCTTTCTTACTACTTTTGCATGGTTTTCTATGTGTGTGCACATACACACACTATTTTGGTCTATGTTATTAGTAGTATAGATTCCATAGAAGCCTCAGGTTATATATTCTTTATTATTGAATCAGCTTTTCTTTTTAGTTCCTTTCCTGACAGCTGCCTGGACAGATTATTTTTGGACATACATAGCATCTCAACTTCACAGCTGCATCCAACTTTGATTTAGCAGATAGAAAATATGCTTGCCTTAAAATATCTAAAGGGACAACAGAAAACACAGTGTTTCTTTGCCTTTCTGTGCTTGCAATGGTTGGTATTCACAGCTGTCTGAAAATACATCACAAGGGTTGTCATTCTAAGTTAAAAACTTTGTTAAAATACTGGAAACATGGGTTTCTAAATTACTATTTGGAAATTACAGAATCACAGAATCACAGAATCACAGAATATTAGGGATTGGAAGGGACCTCAAAAGATCATCCAGTCCAATCCCTCTGCCAAAGCAGGAACCTAAACGGGTCTTCACAGGAAGACGTCCAGGCGGGTCTTGAATGTCTCCAGAGAAGGAGACTCCATAACCTCCCTGAGTAGCCTGTTCCAGTGCTCTGTTACCCTCTGAATTAAGTGACCTGCACTTCAGAAAACGAGATGTTAATGAGAACACAGTAGAACAGTATGATGTAGTATTCGGCAGCCTTTATATTGTTGACTGTTACACAAGCCAGGAGAAACAGTGTCATTCTATTTCTATGACTCTCCTTCTTTCTTCCTGGTTCTACACTTCTCCCTGAACCAAGAACTGTGTATGCAATTTCTCCTTCCCATCAGCTCTTTTGCTAGTCACACTAGTCAGGAAGCCCACAGCCCATTACCGCAAGTCTACAGTGACAAAACCATTGTTTGTGCTATGACATATACAAATTGCAGATAAAATATCTTCCTTAGATATTCTTGCAAACAAACAAACAAAAACCTCACAAAAACACATGGCATAAATGCCAGTAGGATAATTATCAATATCACAAACACAGGTGAATCCAAATAAGAAGGTACTCATCAATAACTTATGTAAATCTCACAATAATTTCACAGATTATTATATTTAACCTTAAAAAGTGAGGCATTGGATACTTGATTCATCAAAAAATAAGAGGAAGTGAGGCATTGGATACTTGATTCATCAAAAAATAAGAGGATAAATTTAGTTTTTTGTTGGTTTTTTTTTTCCTTCTCAGTTTATGAGATTTTGTACTACCAGAAAATTAAATGTCATTTTTCCTGTCTTCGACATCAGGACATCCTTAATTGCCTGAAGAATGATGTCTATAAAACAATAAAACTTTCCTTGAATTAGCAGGCTTCTCAGTTTGCTTGCTGCATGAATGCATAAGACTTTAACGATTCCAGTCAAAGTATTCCATTCCACAGTTTAGTGGAAGACTTTACATTGCTTCATCTCTTGCCATAACAGTTTCCTCTGTGGAGAAAATAATTAATCCCTTGCAGTTCAGCTTCACAGAGACGATTTTTTTTTCCTTAATTATTTTATTTTATTTTATTTTAAATTATTATTATAGGAACTTTAAGGGGGATATATCTTTTCAACCTGAAATAAAGGGACTCTGCAAGAATTCCAATAGTTCCACTCTTCAAAGTTACTAGACCAGAAATTTTGAGCCTTTTAACATTTTTAGACAATGAAAATGGAAATTTAGGAATGAACTGAGATCCAAAATTACACCCTCAGTCAAGCATTAGAACTTTGTGAAATAAAGTATACCATTTCTAACAAGCCCATCTCAACCTCCAAAGCACATATGGACATCAAGTCTTCAGCATCATGTCATTCATTCTTGAAGATCCACTTCTGTTACTCCTGTGACTTGCTAATGAAGGCAGAGCTGTTAAAGTTCCTCAGGAGGATCTTAAATAAAAACTAGGCTGCAGTATTAATACAAGTGCAGATTATTTATCAGTAAAGGACTCCTCTGATTAAATAAAAGAGGAGTGTGTATAGAATCACGGAAAGCAACAAACTGCACACTGCAAATCACTGCTTCTGTGGAAGGCTGTCTGTTGCTTATTAGCACTATGAATTAAAAACTTAATGCATTTTTTTGCTTATCATAAGCTGGTCTGTCACATTATATACAGTATTATTTTTTTTTTTTTAATACATCATTGTCAAGGTGGCTATGTGTCATCAAGAGAAAGGAAAATAGATTCTGAGCCCCTGTATACTGATTAAGCCAGATGGATGCTTATCCTAGAACAGATATGATCAGGTATTAGTCATTGGGGAAGCTGCAGCTGCCTGGAGTCTCTTTCTTGGAGTCAGTCCACATGCATTGTGTTGAGTACACCAAAAATCAACAGGACAGAGACAAAATAGAAAAAAAGTCTTAACTGCAAAAATAAATATTTTGTTATGCTATTTGAACTAATTACATACTTGGAATGTATGACTTCAGGAGATCTAGGTGCTGTCTCTAGATCTGAGTTCATTTCATAACCTTGCACTGAGACACTAAGGCTTCAGATGTATTGAATCTCAGCCCTCTAACAATCAGCAGGATCTTCAAAGAGTGATTCAATGCTCTTGCAGGCTTGGCAGGGAGCAGCTACAACTAGCCAATGAGAAAGAATAGGTGAAGAACATGTCTAAGGTGATCTCTGGTGCCTTGACAGTTGATTAAGGGCTACTCATTAGGAATCTCTTAGCTGGGTTTCAGAATAGACATAGGAAACCTAAAGAGAAAAAATATCCTGCTTTTGAGTACTGGAAAAAACAGGGGAATTGCCATTAGATAAGGGTGATGGGGACACCATTGGTCATAGACAATTCAAACCCTTATTTATGGTATTATTCTCCAGTTTTGTGTGAGGCTGTGACAAGATGTCTTTTCCCTGCCAAAGGCACTTCTGCAAGATCTGCAGGATTTATGGGGAAAAAACAACACTAAGCAATACAAAATTTGACTGTATCCCAGTGGATTGAGGGCTTCCTGAGTTCTGGTCTCTTGGAAATCCTTACACATATTGCACTGAAGAAAAATAAGTATACACTACCCTGGACACAAGGACAAGAAGTTACTCTTGAAATCATTCAGTGAAGCTATTAGTTACGCTGCCTGATTGCTACACACTTGAATGAAAACACCATGACTGTGAAGTCCTGAACAACTTTAGAATTAACTTGGTCTCTTTTCAGTGGTCTCCACCTAAGTGGAGACATAACTGGTGTTTGTATACCTCTCCCAACCTATCTTTGAATTTTGATGGTGTTTACAAAGAGACTAAGATGGTCATATGCAATAGAGTGGGATGCAGTGTATAGGGAAGTTTGGGATCAAAACCTGGAGTCTTCTTTTCTTTAGAATGTTGCCAGGGTTGGAGAGCATACTGAGTTTGTCTCAATTTAAACAGATTTTGGACTGTCTAAATTTTATCCTTTGCTTGTTCCAATTCCAACACGGAAAATTCTGTAGGCACATCTATTGCTGTTTATAGTGTTGATTACTGAATTCTATATTAACACTAGCTTGAGCTTCTGGGCTTTATTATAATACAAATAACGAAAATTCATAACTGGAGTATTTGAGCTACATAGTATTTCCTGCCTTTTCCTGTCCTGGGCCTGGAAGTACGAGGAAGGTTCACAGGAGAAAAAATCAACACTACAATGGCACTCAGAGATGCACTCTGAGTTAAACTGAATGACTGAGCTGGACTTGGAGCTTAATCTGTCTTACAGAGTTACACACTGACACACCATTCATATAAACCAAATGTCTATGGGTCAGAGAGATAGGGGTAAACATGAGAGCTTTTATGCATATGAGTAATCCCACCACAGACCTTACTCTGATGCAGCTTTTTCTCATGTTCTTAACTTGAGTTTTATACCTTGAGCTTTGCAGTACTGATAATATGCCCTTGCAAACATAAGTTGTTTCAAATGAGCAAAATTGGAGATTCTTGCTACATGACTAATTAGCATAAGCAATCTCTTGTCTCATAGCAACCTAGATCTGATGATGAACACCTGCCAGCCCAGATGGTTTGGGGAGGAACTTTCTAGTTTAATATAATAAAATGCTGTTGCTGAGCTGCCTCAAACTATTATTTAATGAGAATTTTGCAAAAGTCTGAAAAGTGATTATTGTGAAATCTTAACAACTAAGCAACTCTAAAATTGTCATGTTCAAGTGTTATCACTTGTCAAGGCATGGCTTTTAAATAATACATGGCTGTTACATCTTACTCTGTCTATGTGTGCTAACAATAGTATTGAATAGGCATAAATTCAGGACTACTGCAAAATCAATAGGACCTGCGAAGTTACAAAACCTGTTCTCTCATTACAAGATTTTCTTGTTCTAATTGCAGTCCATTGTTCTAAAAAGATGTTCAAAGAAACTTAATGAGTTGTAGTAGAAGATTTTTGTAAAATTTCAGAGAAATGTTCAAATATATTAACTCTTTAAATATTTATTGAATTGAGTCTTGTAATTAATGGCAATAGCTCAGTACAGCTATGTGGAGAAATCCAAAATATATCTCTGTGCTAGAGATATTGTTGCAGTAACCTCATAATTTACTGCTGAAATTCTGATCTCACTGATGTAAAAAATACCAAGATTTTAGCCACCAAACATGGGGAACCCTGAAAATATCAACATTTTTTTCCTATCTATACATTTTTAAAGAAGATAAACTTTTTTTAAGCCCATTATTCAATCCTATTTCTTAAACTTTGGAGAGATTGAGAAATGTCTCTGAAAAGAGCAGCATTATTAGTTTCAATGAAAACTGTATCATGGTTCTCTTTTGCATTATAAAATCTAAAACCAAATTTGCCTCAAATTAACAAATTGACTTTTCTGTGGCTACATACTTTACTTCAGTTTTAATATCTTTTCTTGGAAATTTTGAGTGCTCTGTATTTTGTCTTAGGTTCCTTTATATGATATTAAATAATCGATTCTAGAAATGGTGAGACAGATTTATGAAGAAAATGCTTAGGGTTAAAAAAGAATTGTAATGATTTTCCCACTTGTCCCTGTATTTCCCCTTCTTTTTATAAAATCATTCAATATGAAATATGAAGAGTCTATTTAAAAAGACTAGTTTACTCTGAAGCTCCAGAAACAACTTCGGCAGGCACTACATATGCTAATATATTCCCAAACTGGAATTTAGCAATTCTAGTGATCCATGAGTCAGAAAAAAAATCAGTTTCAGTTTGAGTCAAGTATTGACTTAGCAGCATTAACAATAAAGCCTTGTTTTTTCTCAGGAGTCTAAACACAAATCCTTGAGAAAATATGTAAGATGCATAAAGGCTTATGTATCAGTTTACATTCCCTTCCCCGATGGAAATAACACTTTGTATTATATGTAAGATTTGAAATGAGAGTACTTCACCATTCACTTACCATTCATTGTAGATCTAGTGTACAGTTTACTATACTTACACATTCCAGAGTTGTATTTGCTTACAGTCTTCAACTGAGAAAGAAAAATAGACCATATCATTGGCCACTTAGAACTAGAACAATAGCTTCATAATATCAGAGAGAAATCCATATGCTTCCCAAAATACCATCAAACCACAAGGCAAAATAGGTGGTGTCACCAAAATCAAGCCTGACAGACATTTCAGAAAGGATATGATGAAAGTAGCATAACTGTCATCCAAGTATTTCTTCAAATCAAAGTCCTTGGAAATCTCAGAAGCCCTCAGATATGCATATATGTGCATAGGGGTGTATACAGATATACAAATACATGCATATGTATTTAGCATAAAATAAAGGGAGACTAAGATTAAGGGGAGAATAATCAGAATGGGATGAGCCAGTTTATTTTAGATGCCAGAGGGCATTGTTTAGGCAGAGAATGTGAGATTTCTGAGCAGAGCTCCATATCGGATCTATTTTTAAGTTCTGTATCAGATTAAAAATTGAGCTAGAACATGAATTTTCTCCTGAGATGAATGGATTGGCATAATATCTATCTAGAAATCCATTATACTAGTCTATGGAAATTCTTGTATAAATGACCAAATATGTATAGACACATATACATATTTTGAAAATGTAATATGCATATGAGTCAGAACTACAAACATCATCACCTTTCCAGTTCAGCATAGCTTAGAAATATCTTCCTCCAGGAGTATGGAGAGGCCACTGTATTCCTAAGTGACAACATATGAACCAGGAACAATTCTTTTAGGAAGTTAGAATGTCATGGACGCATTTGGGTAAATTAGAATTTTTTTCTTCTGCTGTAATTTTTAAATCATTTTTCCTTCTTTCTTGATTCTTTACCATGTGCGAACAATTTTTTTTGTGTACTGTTCATCTCAACAGCTGCTCAGTGTTTCTATCTGCTCCCTGTTCCAAGATCCAACAGTTGCCTCTGCTGTTCATCAACACTGCTTACAACTTCTCTTCAGAAATTGTTCCTCTTTTACTGCAGTACCATGATATTTTCAAATGTCTACTCTGTCAGATAAAGAGAAAAAAACCTCACAAAATAAAAAACACCTGAGTGTTGTCAGAGCTACACTTAATTTCTATGTTTCTGTCTATGCTGCTTGGTACTTGTTAATATTGTAAATAGAGGCAGCGAGGTAATTTGAAGTAAAAGATGAATTGTACTCTGTCAAGCTGCATGAGATGTAAGGGTATGCATGTAGTGTCATTGGGGGAAAATTATGAATCATTGATTTGAATTCTTCAGCTAATGGTCAAACCCCCAGAACTGCATGATTTGTAACAGCAGTAAGAATTTATACTCATGAGTCAGTCTAAAAAACATTGAAGCCATTTCTTTTTGTATTTAGTTCCTCATGATTTTCATAACAGCAATTTTTCTGTAAAATTGGAGTGCCAATTGTAAAATATTATAAGAGAAATTGCATTGAATTTTTCCTTTGCTATATGTTTCATCCTTTAATTAATCAGCAATACAATCAACATTCAAAATAAGACTTATCTATAATTCATTAAACTCTATATTCTCTCTTTCATGTGAGATCACAGAACCAAATTCTGAATGAACACTGTCGAAGTAAAATATAATCTACCTAGGACCTTTCAAGAAGAAATTGCAACAATCTAACAAAATATATTTCATAACTTTTGAAAAAAGTTTATTAGGACAGAAGGAAAAATCCCTAAAAAATACACCTGTAAAGAAATTCAGTGTTCAGTAATAGAATGTGGGTATTATGCTATACCTTTACAACCACATTATTAAGTATAAAAATTTATGTAGCTGTTGTCTGTTTGTTCTACAGCTTCAGAATGATTACCAGGGCCATTTGTAGAAACAATTTCCTCTTTTCAGGTTTATTTAAAGTTATTACTGTGCAATGCAAGCTGAAAGGTGTGACCACAACATGCAAGGTAATGACTTTTTTCTAGCTTGGTCTCCTTTCCCACTGTAGGATCAACACCAGTTCTTAACACTAAAAAATATATGGTGAACAATACAAAATCTATGAGGAGTTCTTTGGAATTACAAATTAACCTATCCACCTGACCAAGTTCCAGGTTTTTTTGTACTTGCTTTCCACAAACATTGAAGAAATACAGTTTACTGGCATGAATGCTATGGAAAGCAGTGTTAAATTACCTTTAATATTTTTTCTGAAGGGGTCTGATCTCTCATCCGATCAGGGAACAGAAATAATTAATAGAATCTTAGAACATCAGGTTGGAAGGGACCTCAAGGATCATCTGGTCCAACCTTTGTCGGTAAAAATATGGTCTAGACAAGATGGCCCAGCACCCTGTCCAGATGAATCTTAAAAGTGTACAATGTTGGGAAATCCACCACTTCCCTGGGGAGATTATTCCAATGACTGATTGCTCTTGTTGAGAAAAATTCTTTGCAATTTAGATGGTTTCATTGTAGTATAAATATTATACTACTGTAATTGAATTTAGAATCTTCTTAACTGATCCAGTGAGTGCAAAATATCATTATTGCACAGATACACTAACTGCAATGAGACAAGGAGAAAACATCATAAATTCATTCAGTAAAATGTGTTAGTTAAATTATCCATTCTTCTATGAAGATGTGAAAGTCTACTTTCTGAAGCTTTCCTAACATGTGAATGGAGCAATAACTTATCTGAAACCAGAGAATGAAATTTTATGGATGTGTTGTCTGACTCTGTAAATGAGGGCAAAAAATCAAATAGAACAAAATAAAAAAGATAGATATAAAACTAAATTAATGAGTTGTTCTAACTATTGTTTAAGTACTTCCTGTGCTTTGCCTAACATTAGTCCCTTCTGAGAGTCAGCATGAGTTACCTTTCAAAAGAATCAAATTAAAATATACATGACAAGCACTATCTCTCTAACTTGATTGAATGTGGATGACAGCAAAAGATGTCAGGAAACTGTCATAGAAAGGTTACAAGGAAAGGGTCTGAAAATCAGGAATGTTGATAGGGTGAAATTCAAAGGCATTGAAATTGTAATTTGAAGGACAAAATCTACATTTCGTCTCCTATGCATATCTATACTCTGAGCTTCTTTGTTCTAAAACCAAATAAAAATGCCATGAAAGTATAGACTTGGCAGGTCTTCCAGTGCTCCCATTACTGGTAGAACTGGAAGTCCAACATTACTTAAGCTTTTATTTCTTGTAGGATTTTTTAAGGAGGAAAATATCTGACAGCTGTTGAAAGGTTTAAGCTGACTATTCTGCAGCCACAATGAAATGATAAAATCTTCTTTCTCTCCTTCCTCTTCATAATATTTTAATATGAAGGTGGTAGTGAAAGGCTATCTTCCGTGAGATCTAGATTTCCAAATAGTCCTCTTGGATTAATATTTGTATATCACTTCAAAATACACAAACTGAGGTCTAGATCCTTAAAGTCATGTCAAAGCTCCTCAAAAAAGTAGACCAAAGTGCCTTGTCTGTTTCTACCTGAGTTTTAGATTCAATCATTATTCACTGTAGAAGTACAACTGCAATTTCTCCTCTTCATTTTTACTGATTACAGATGGATCTGTAGTGCAGTCTCAGGACATCTGTCTAAGCTTGTAACTTCAAGCCTAATGATAGCTGTTGGCTTACGGATTCTTCAATGATTTATTCTGGTCTTGCTTCAACACGACTGCTGAACAGAGTCTGGATCCGAGAAATCTTCCAAGGTAGCAAGATACACAGTCTTTGCAGTGGAAGATATCCAAACTGAGTGTGGGCTGTAAAGTTCAATTAATCATATTTGTTCTAGGCCAGAGCTCCTGGGCATAGTCAAGCTACATACATTAATTACTAGAAATAATCCTTGAAATGTTTACATTAAATGTCCATTGGGAGCAGTGAATGATTGTACTCTTCATGCTGTTGAATAAATTTTCCACTATAAGCACAAAGAGTGCATAAAACATTGATGGCAAGTCCAGAAATCCTGCAACCAAGGAAAAAAAAAGCAGCAATATCACTTATATTTTTGATGACAGGAAAATGGGAGGAGAAATATCTGTTTCCAAACACAAACTCACCTTTAAATCCCCAACATACAATTACTCTAAGCATACTGTCCTGGTTTTGCTAGGATAGAGTTAATTTTCTTCTTAATAGCTTGAAAGCACTGTGTTTCGGTTTCAGTATGGGATTTGTTATAAGAATGTTGATAAGGTACAAGGACACGCTCGGGCTTGCTTTTCCGGGATTATGGTTTTGGGTTCAGAGTTCCTTTTCCTCCTCCAGGATTGCTATCAGTGGGTGATGAGCAATTTTACTGTGCAACACTCATTTTTATATATATAT
>NW_010315903.1:0-3321 GCF_000700745.2 Antrostomus carolinensis
AAAAAATCTCTTTTCACCCCCCAAAAAATCTTTTTTCACCTCCCCAAAAATCCCTTTTCTTCCCCCAAAACCCCTTTTCCCCAAAAAACCCCCTTTTCACCCCCAAAACCCCTTTCTCCCACATCCCAACACCAAACCCCTCCTCCCTCAGCCGGACCCACCCCGATTTTTGGACTAATCCTGATTTTCTTGCCAAAAAACACTAAAAAATGAGTATTTTCCTTGTTTTTCTCGGCAGCTCCGGGTCCAACAGGATCGATTCACTTCACAGACGGGTGGGAAAAAATCCGGATTAAATCCAGATTATGGGGTTTTGGGGTTTTTTTTTTCCCTCATTTATTTTACAATCGCAACCTGACGACGCTCATTAATTACACGGCACATTAATTACACCAACGTGGTATTAATTACACCAGTGTGGCACCCTGGGAAGGTGCTGGGAGCTGTTTGAATTTCCACACTTAAGGAATATTTGGATTTATTTAAATATTCGCCTCCAGACTTTAATTCCTGGGATTAAATTGGATTATTTTGGGGGTGGGATTATAATCCTGTGCCAGGATTTTTTTAATCTGCCAACACCTAATCTCATCTTCCCCTTTCCAGGTTGGGAATGTTGAGTGGCTGCTTCCCATCCCTTCCTCCCCAGGAATCAGATCCCAAGGTTTGATTTGGCTCCGATATGGATCCGGATTATTCCGATTTGGCTCCAATATGGATCTGGATTATTCCAGATTAGGGATATAATCTCCCCAGAATGACCCTGCTGGGCTGGATCTGGTGGGTTTGTATCCATCCAACTCACAGTGCCAATGGGGTGGACCTGGAATTTTTTTATGCCATTCCATTTGGGAATCTCTCCTGGTTTGGGGAATTGTGGTTCCGATATTCCCATGAGTCAAACTCAACCCTGGGGATCCCCAAATTCCCGATTCCTGGAAAATCCCGCTGCTCCCAATGGCAACACCATGATCTGACCCCCCCAGATTCCTCTGCAGGCTCCGAGGAGTCCCAACAAATAATCATCTTGGAAAGAAATCCCTGGAAAAGGGATATGGGGGAGGATATCCCAAATTTTAGGGTCCCATGTGGAAAAAATAGGGATGATATTGGAGCAAAGTGAATGAACAGGGCAGGAGCGTCCCGGGGCCGATGGGATGGGGCGGTTCTCCCGCTTCAGGGTGCGTGGAGGTGGCGGTATTCCCAATTTCCATCTATTTTCCTGATTTCCAACAATTTTCCGGATTTCCAACAAAATTTTCCAGATTTCCAACAACTTTTTTTCCCGATTTCCATCAATTTTCCAGATTTCCAAATATTTTCCAGATTTCCAACATCAATTTTCCAGATTTTCATCAATTTTCCCGATTTCCAACATCAATTTTCCAGATTCCCAACAACTATTTTCCCAATTTCCAACAATTTTCCAGGTTTCCAACAACTATTTTCCAGATTTCCAACAATTTTCCAGATTCCCAACAACTTTTTTCCCGATTTCCAACTATTTTCCAGATTCCCAACAACCATTTTCCAGATTTCCAACTACTATTTTCCCGATTTCCAACAACTTTCCCGATTTCCAACAACTATTTTCCTGTTTTCCATCCACTATTTTCCAGATTTCCAACAATTTTCCGCATTTCCATCAACTACTTTCCAGATTCCCAACAACAATTTTCCAGATTTTCAACAGTTTTCCAGCTTTCCAACAACCATTTTGCAGATTCCCAACAACTATTTTCCAGATTTCCAACAACTATTTTCCCAATTTCCAACTATTTTCCAGATTTCCATCAATTTTCCAGGTTTCCAACAACTTCTTTCCAGATTCCCAACTATTTTCCAGGTTTCCAACATCAATTTTCCAGATTTCCATCAATTTTCCAGGTTTCCAACATCAATTTTCCAGATTTCCATCAATTTTCCAGATTCCCAACAACTTTTTTCCCGATTTCCAACTATTTTCCAGATTCCCAACAACCATTTTCCAGATTTCCAACTACTATTTTCCCGATTTCCAACAATTTTCCCGATTTCCAACAACTATTTTCCTGTTTTCCATCCACTATTTTCCAGATTTCCATCAATTTTCCAGGTTTCCAACATCAATTTTCCCAATTTCCAACAATTTTCCAGATTTCCAACTACTATTTTCCAGATTTCCAACAACTTTTTTCCCAATTTCCAACTATTTTGCAGATTCCCAACAACCATTTTCCAGATTTCCAACTACTATTTTACCGATTTCCATCAATTTTCCAGATTTCCATCAACTATTTTCCCAGTTTCCAACAACTATTTTCCAGATTTCCATCAATTTTCCCGATTTCCAACAACCATTTTCCCGATTCCCAACTATTTTGGAGCAGAAGATGTGAAATCTCTGGCTCAGCCCGTCCCTCCTCCAGAACAAAGTCCCCTCGGGTGGTTTTGCCGCTGCCGGTTCGGAGACGTCGTCCATCCCGGGATCCGTCACCTCCCAGCTGTGGGAATTCTGTGGATTTGGGGGTTTTCCCCCCCAAATCTGCTTTTTTCAACCCCTCAGCACCGCGCTGGATGGATCCCGCGGCTCCGCTCGTTCCTTCCAACAGTTGGGGGGGAAAAAGAGGAGGAAATGGGGAAAAACCCCAAACCCCCCCGGCCGCCGCCGCCTCCGACCAGCTCGGAGCTGTCGGATCTCGTCCGGGAGCCGCCGGGATCAGGGTGGGGGGAGAGGGGATCTGTCAGCTCGGTGCCCTCCGGTGCGTGGGGATGATGAGCCCGGATGGATCTGGTATGGGATCTGGATGGATCTGGTATGGGATCTGGATGGATCTGCCCAGATGGATCCGGTATGGAATCTGGATGGATCTCATATGGGATCTGGATGGATCTGGTACGGGATCAAGGATGCTGTGCCCAGATGGATCTGGTATGGGATCTGGATGGATCTCATATGGGATCAAGGATGGATCCGGTATGGGATCTGGATGGATCCGGTATGGGATCAATGCTGCACCTGGATGGATCTGATATGGGATCAACGAAGCTGCACCTGGATGGATCCGTTATGGGATCTGGATGGATCCAGTACAGGATCAAGGATGCTGTGCCCAGATGGATCTGTTATGGGATCAAGGATGCTGCACTTGGATGGATCTCATATGGGATCAAGGAAGCTTCACCTGGATGGATCCGGTATGGGATCTGGATGGATCCGTTATGGGATCAAGGATGCTCTGCCTGGACAGATCCAGTACGGGATCAAGGATCTGTTACGGGATCAAGGATGCTGCACCTGCATGGACCCAGTATGGGATCAAGGATGCTGTGCCCAGATGG
>NW_010315904.1:0-367 GCF_000700745.2 Antrostomus carolinensis
AGACAAGTGTGACTGATTTGAGACCCCAGAGTCACTCAACCCCAGAGCGGGGGTGGACCCCCCAAGCAGGGGGCAGAACTGCAGCCCATGGATGTCCCCATGCTGGAGCCAGGAGCTGAGCCCAAAGAGGTCTGTGACTTCATGGGAAGCTCGCTCTGGAACATCTTGTTCCTGGACTTCCACGCCAGGAAGAGTGGCAGAAGTGAACTGACTGAACCCCCAATTCCCTGTCCCCTGTGCTGGTGTGGGGGAGAACATAGAGACATCGGTAGCAAAGTGATTTGAGCCTGGGAAGAAGGGAGGGGTGGGGGAAGGTGTTGTAAGATGTGGTTGTTATGTCTCACTGTGCTACTCAGATGAATGGCAA
>NW_010315904.1:425-6532 GCF_000700745.2 Antrostomus carolinensis
AATGGCAAGGAATTAAACTGATTTTTCTTCCCCAAGTTGAGTGTGTTTTGCCCGTGACCATCACTGGTGAGTGAGCCCTCCCTGTCCTTCGTTGCTAATCCCGTGTGCCCTTTGCTGTGTCTCCCATCCCACCTCACTGGGTTGGGGGAGTGAATGCAGGATAGCATGGTCCCACTGTGGGTCAAACCAGCACAGGCGGCCTGGCCTGTGGCCCCCCCACAGAGGGGATTTTGGGTGGGAGCAAGGCCAGCCCCCTGGCTGCAGGTGGAGTCCCCCATGGCTATGGTAGCACTCTCATACCTGAGGCGGTGTGGGTGACACGACCCCTCTTTTCTACCCCTGGTGCTGGTGGGGGTGCTGCCTGGCCATGGGCTGCATCCAGTCTCTGTGACAGGAAAGTCCTTTGCTGCCACTCGTGCCCGGCCCTTCACGGCACAGACATCTCTGTCCTCTCTGTGCTGCTGCCCCAGGACTGAACCGGGTGTGTTTGGCCCGGTGTGGCTGTATTTCCCCTGGGGAAGGTGAACTGCGTTCCCACTGCATGCCTGGGCTCCCCATCCCCACAAGCTATGTGCTGGCCCCACCCATGTTTGTCACCATCCCCTGCTCCCAGGGACCGGGATGTGGTGCGGAGGTGCTGACACGTCTCTAGAAGGGTCAGCAGAGGGAAGATGGCCCTCCCTCGCCCTGCTGCATTTCTGTCCTGGCCTGTGTTGGCACTGGCTGAGTCCTGCTGTTTTGTGGGGAGTCTGGTTCCCCTCCAGTACTAGGGGCTGGGGCCAGAGACACCCTGTTGGTGCTGGAGAGCTGTCCCAGTGTTTCACTCTGGATAAGGAGTGTGGACATGCTCCTGCGCTGCACCAGGGCTGTTCCCATCTCTCCTGGGGCAGACAGGTGCTGTGTGATGCCGTGTGCTTGTGGGCGCTGGGCAAGGCGCGCTAGCAGTTCCCACATCTATGAGGGTGTTAATTAGTGGTTTATTATCAGGAAGATATGGAGGGCCTCCGGGCATCCCTGGTGTGGTGTGTCCTGTGCTCTCAGCTCCTGCAGGAGAAGAGGAGGTGAGTGAGGCTGGACAAAGGCAGGCAGCCCTCGCCAGGCAGATGCCACCAGCCGTGGCCTGGAGGTGATGGGGCTGGTGCCTCTGGGCAAGGAGACCTCACCTGCGCCTATAGTACCAGATGGCCCCAGTAAGGACTGCAGCCACGGTGAGCAGCACCACAATGATGATGCCAAAACTGAGAGCTACCTTGGAGCTGCCTGGAGGAGAGAGGGAAGAGAGCAGTTGTGGGCACACAGGACACCATGGCCAGAGCAGCCATTGGAGCCTGACCCACCATCCTCCAGGCACCTGCGTGGGGCCAGAGGCCTCTGCTCACACCCTGCGCCCCATCCCCACAGGGGGCACCTACCCCATGGGATGAGGAGGCTGCGAGTACCCAGGCTGCGGTGGCGCACGCGGCAGGCGTAGCTGTGCCCGTCATGGGGGGCCACGGCCAGGATGCTGCGGAGCTGGTAGGTGAGGTCGGCGTTGGGCAGGATGGTGCTGGTGTTAAGAGCCGGACCTGGTGGTACCTCCTGGCCATCCCGCAGCCAGGCCACACTGATGGGCCGCGGGTAGAAGCCGGTGACACGACAAACCAGCAGGAGCTGGTCTGGGCTGGGCGCGCGGGCGAAGACTGTGGCCATGGGTGGCTCTGGTGGGCGAGAACAAAGGGATGAGGGGAGCCCTGGGGAGGCACTGCTTGGCCCCAGTTGGGGGGCTTTAGGGTGGCTGGGCAAGGGTCTGGGTGGTCTCACCTTGTCTCTCCAGAGCTGCCTTTCCGTACTTGATGAATTTCTTCATGTGGTCAACACAGGTGATATTAAGAAGGTGCTGCAGGTTTGCAGAGAGGCCGGTGAAGGTGTTGAACTGCTTCTCAGTTCGCACTGCCAGTTCACTGTCCTGTTGTCTCTCCCACCGGATGTTGTCCACGTTGAAGCTGAAGAAGTCACGGGCGTTGTAGGCGAGATGATAGAATTTGGTATAGGAGCCATTGGGATATAAGTCGCAGCCGGTTGCGCACTGGATCACAAAGGGGTCTGGAGGGGTTGATGGGCATCGTGAGTGCAGCCTGAGCTGGAGCACGAAATTGCATCCTGGCACCCACTTCTCTGGGCACAGCCCTTTCCCCCCTCCCTCTGCACCCCAAGTCATTCCCCTCAGGGAGAAGACGCAAAAAGTCAAAGCTCGTTAGAGTTGAAACTGGCCAGTGTTGTGTCTGACAACAAGAAAGGCTCTTTGAAGTACATTCATAGCAAGAAGAGGTCTAAAGAGAACACTGGACCAATACCTGTTGAATATGGTCACCTGACTAATAGGGATGAAGAAAAAGTGGAGGCATTCAATGCTTTTTTTGCCTCAGTCTTTAATAATACTGATAGACCTTGGGCTGCCCAGTCCTCCGAGTTGGAGGACCATGAGTGTGGTAACACTGACTTTCCATTTGTGGACACTGAAATTGTCAGGGACCAGCTGTATCAGCTGAACATTCACAAGTCCAGGAGGCCTGATGGGATTCATCGCAGAGTACTGAAGGAGCTAATGGATGTTATAGCAGGATGCCTCTCGATCATCTGCTGAGGGTCCTGGGAGTCTGGGGATGTCCCTATTGACTGGAAGCTAGCCAACGTTATTCCAATTTACAAGAAGGGTATGAGGGAAGACCCAGGAAACTACAGACCTGCTAGTCTAATCTCAGAACCTGTAAAAAATATGGGGAAGATCATACTGGGTGGAAAGGCATTTAAAGGACAACACAATCATCAGGCACAGTCAACGTGTTGACAAAGGGAAAGTCCTGTAACTAATGTGATACCCTTCTATGATCAGGTCACCCCTCTAGTGGGTGAAGGGAAGGAAGTGGATGTAGTTTTTCTGGCTTTAGCAAGGCTTTTGGTACTGACCCTCCCAGCGTCCTTCTGAACAAGCTGTCCAGCTGGGAGGTGAGTGGGTTCACGGTGTGCTGGGTGAAGAACTGGCTAGATGGAAGGGCTCAAAGGGCTGCAGTGGATGGGGCTTCGTCTGGCTGGCGACCAGTCACCAGTGGTGTTCTTCAGGGCTCAGCCCTAGGGCTCTACAATATTTTTGTCTATGATCTGGATGCAGGAGTTGAATGCGCCCTTGGCAAGTTTGCTGATGATACAAAACTGAGGGGTGCTGTTGACTCTGCTGAGGGACAAGAGGCTTTGCAGAGGGATCTAGACAGATTGGAGCATTGGGCAATCATCAATGGCATGAAATTTAACAAGAACAAATGCCAGATTCTGCACCTGGGATGGAGTAACACCAGACACAAATACGAACTGGGATGGGAGCAGCTGGAAAGCAGCTCTGCAGCAAAAGACCTGGGGGTGCTGGTCAGCAGCAGGTTCAACGGGAGGCACCAGCGTGCCACGGTAGCCAAGAGCGCAAACTTCATCCTGGGGTGCATCAAACACAACATGACCAGCTGGTCAATGGAGGGGATTATCCCACTGTATTCAGCATTGGTGTGGCCTCACCTTGAGTTCCAGGCCCCACAATTTGGGAAGGATGTGAAAGTACTAGAATGTGTCCAGAGAAGGGTAACAGAGCTGAAGGGGCTGGAAGGTGTGTCCTGTGAGGGATGGCTGAGGACTCTGGGCTTGTGTAGTTTAGAGAAAAGGAGGCTGAGGGGCGACATGGAGAGGGAGGTGCTGATCTCCTTGGGATACAGTGATGGGACATGTGGGAATGGGTCAAAGCTGCCTCAGGGCAGATTGAGACTTGACATTAGGAAGCTTTTATTTACAGATGTGGCCAATACCCCAAGCCTGTCAGTGTTTAAGAGGCATTTGGACAATGCCCTTAATTTGCTTTAGCTTTTGGTTAGCCCTGAAGTGGTCATGCAATTGGACTAGATAATTGTTGTAGAACCCTTCCTATGGAACTATTCTATTCTATTCTATTCTATTCTATTCTATTCTATTCTATTCTATTCTATTCTATTCTATTCTATTCTATTCTATTCTATCCCCCGATGTCACTGCTCTGATTTATACCTAGTGGAAACTCTGTTGGTGAGAAACCTGTCCTGAGCCCTGTAGCTTGTTGTCCTTGAGCTATCCCTGCCCACAGCAGGGTTGGGAGCCATGGCAAAGAGGGAAGCACTGCTTTGGGGGAGTAACGGGACATGGGGTATGAGCAGGAGGATGGTGGCACTCTGCCCAGTGCTCTGCCCTTGGTTAACTGGTGCTGCACCAGTGTCTGGGGACAGGCGCTTGCTCTGTGTGTCCCACAGACATGAGCAGAGAGACCCCTTTGATCTTCTCCATTTTCTCAGATGTCTTCTCTGGTGGGATCTGGGGTTCCAAGAGAGCAATAGGGGAGGTGGTGTTAGGGCATAAGTGGAGCTAAATGTAGCCAAAGTTTGTGCTGGGGACCAAGATGGCCCCATGTGACCTCTGCACAGGACAGGATACTTTGGGAGTCTTGCTGGTGCACAATGAGGTCTACTCCCTGCATATTCCTGCCAGCCCTGGTTTGGGCAAGCTGGCGGGGGTGGCTCTGAGCTCCTCCTCACAGCTCCCTGCCTTGGGTGATTGGGTGCTCAGCACTTGGTACTTACAAGGTGTCTGGTACAGCCTGGCATCATCGGTCAGGAACAGGATGAAGTTGTGCACATAGATCCTGAACAGGTTTTGCAGGTTCTCCCACTCTGCTGCAGGCAGGGCCTGGTAGACCCATGGGTAGAGGTATAAGATGTTCCCTGTGTATTTCTGCATGGTAGCAAAGATGATGTCCTCCAGGGTGGCCCAGAGTGAAACATCCACAAGGGTGGTGTTGTGAAAGATGGTGGTTTCGAAAATGTGGAGTTTATAAGAGCCTGTGGGGAGAGGGGGGAGAGGAAACGGCATTGGAGTACATGAGGATGAAGGAGGTCAGGGGACTGCAGGCTTCAGTGCTGGTGGGCAGCCTCAGGAGGAAGGGTGGCTTGCAGTGTCCCTGGGGACAGGCAGGGTGAGATGGGGCAGACAGGCAGGGAGGGGGAAATCCCCTGGTTTCACTCAGTTTGCAGTTTCCTTCCGCGGCCTGTCTGAGCCTCTCCCTGCTTCTCCTCTAATTTCCTTCTTTGAGCCATCCACTGCCCCAGTGAGACCCTCTGGAAACTGTCACTTAACCATGGGGAAGGGATGGTAGGGGAACCCTGGTGCTGGTTTGGGGTGATGTTTCCCCCAGCAAGGAGCACCCATGCCAGGACCCAGATCCACTGGAGACCTGCATACAGTGCAGGAGCTGGGGGGGCTGGGAGGGAGGAGCATTTCACCCCAGTTTAGGGTATCTTGGGCAGTGCTCAAAACCAAATGCTGACAGGAAGCAGGAGACAGTTTGATGCTGCAGAGCTAAATGAGACTCCAGTAGATAGCAGGGCAGAGTGAAGCTTGTTCTGGAGCAGTGAGTGCCCCTCTGGCCAGGGTGCAGTGAGTGCCTGCCCCAGAATGGGAAACAGGCTGGGAATGGAGGTGAAGGCTCGGTGTATCCACAGGAGGAAACTTCGAGCTTCATTGTTTCACAGAAGGAGAAAGCAGAGGATCCAGGAACCCTTCAATTGCAAGAGAAAAGATCCCGCAGGCTGAGGGTGGAGCCCAGGACCTGCTCAAGTTGTTGGAGCCCAGTGCAGGGCTGTTGTGCCTGGAGGGACTGAGAAGCTCTGCTGCCTGCAGGCTCCCTGCAGCAGGAAGGCATCTTTGGGGGCACCCCAGCACCACAGGCCTGTCTGAGGAACCCAGTGCCTGCTCAGGTGCCTGAACCCCAGCACCAGTGGGCAAGATGGTGTGGGACAGGGAACCTTGCACAGGTGGACAGGGATGGGACACCTTTGGGTGCTGTAGGGTGGGGAGGTAGCCCCTTGGTGATGGGGACATTGGCCAATCTGTGCCCACCCGCTGCCACCTCTGTGGGGTCCTGCAGTGCAGGGATGGGAGCAGGTGGAGGTGAGCCAGGGCTCCCACTTACCCTCTGGATCTGCCCACATCCCAGGGAGGACGAGAAGAAGGAAGAGGAGGAGGAGGCGAGGGGGCTGCATGGTGCCGGCGGCAGCAAGGGT
>NW_010315904.1:6561-6965 GCF_000700745.2 Antrostomus carolinensis
ACTTCTCCCCAGGGTTGCTGTGCCTGTGCAGCTCTGGTGCTGCTGTTGTCATGGGGCGGCCCCCGTGGCCAATGAGGCTGGTGCTGAGGTTTTGGGGAGGGCCTGGCCGGGTGTGTTCCCCAGGGGGAGGTAGTGTGGCTGGCGGAGCGCTGGGCTGGGGCGCTGTGGCCAGTGGCTTCGAGTGGCAGGGGAATTTGGGTGGGGGTGAAGTCATCCACCCTGGCTACAGGGGACATCCCTCCAGGCTGCAGCAGCACCCTGCCACTCAAGGAGACGTAGGCTGAACTGGCCCGTGATGGCCTTCACCTCCTGCCATGGTAACACCCAGGGATTTACTCGGTAGACCCCTGGGAGAGAGTATTGAGTTCATGTGGCAAGGGTTTGGTTGCAGGAAGCCTGCAGGG
>NW_010315904.1:7062-9208 GCF_000700745.2 Antrostomus carolinensis
ACACAGCCAATGCCATCCGGCTTCAAAATGGACCAGCCGCTGGCCAAGGGTGAGCCCATCAGTAACACCTCTGTGATAATGTATTTAAGAAGGGAAAAAAAACCTGGCAATGGCAGCTGGGAGAGAGAAGTGAGAATATGTGAGATAAACAACTATGGAGACACCGAAGTCAGTGAAGGAGAAGGAGGAGGAGGAGAAACTCCAGGCACCGGAGCAAAGACAGTGCCCATGCAGCCCATGGTGAAGGATCACGGTGGAGCAGATATCCACCTGCAGACCATGGAGGGCCCCATGTTGGAGCAGGTGGATGGAAGGAGGCTGTGACCCTTAGAGCACGTGCTGGTGTAGGCTCCTGGAAGCACCTGTGACCCCACAGAGAGGGTCCTATGCTGGAGCAGGTCTGCTGGCAGGACTTGTGAGCCCGCAGGGGGCCCATGCTGGAGCAGACTGCTCCTGAAGAACTGCACCCTGTGGAAAGTACCCATGCTGGAGCAGTCTGTGAAGGACTGCAGCCCATGGGAAGGACCCATGCTGGAGCAGTCTGTGAAGGACTGCAGCCCATGGGAAGGACCCATGCTGGAGAAGTTTATGTAGGTCTGTCTCCTGTGGGTGGGGTCCCACGCTGGAGCAGAGTGAGGAGGAAGGAGTGACAGAGACCATGCATTATAAACTGGTGGCAATCCACATTCCTCATTTTGCTGTGTGTCACTTGGGAGGAGGAGGTAAAAAAGTCAAGAGTGAAGTTGAGCCCAAGAAGAAGGGAGGGGTGGGGGAAGGTGTTTTTAGATCTGTTCTTAATTCTCATTATCCTTGTCTGATTTTGAATGGCAATAAATGAAGTTAAATTCCCCAAGCTGAGTCTGTTTTGCCCATGCTGGTAATTGCTGAGTGATGTCCCTGTCCTTATCTGGATCCACAAGCCTTTTGTCATATTGTCTCCCCCTTGTACAGCTGAGGAGGGAGAATGATAGAGCTGCTGGATGGGCATCTAGTGGCCAGCCAAAGTCAACCCACCCTTTTTGGGGGCATGTTGCTCAAAGATAGAGTCTCCCAGAGCCTCAGCGTGGCTCTTTCACGGCTGTTTGGCATATTGGAAGGGTGACTGCCTCCCATCCCTCCAGCTTTTGCAGGGGCAGGAGTTTAGGAGTGGAGATCTTGACCCAAAACTATGCCAGACAGAAGGTGAGATCTGCACTGGAGCCAGAGTGGCTTTGCACCTGCTTGAGACACCTCCCCGTGTCAGGGGATTGGAGATGTCACTTGGGTCCTACCTTCCCCTTCTCTCCCCAGTGAAAAAGCTCAAACCCCTCCATCTCCCTGATTTGTGGCCTGCTGTGTCCCCCATCCCACTCAGTGGCCCCACGCTGGTCTGGCTCCAGGTTGTCACTGCCCTTCTGCCAGAGAGAGACAGTGGCCATGGAGATACTGAGGTGTGAGAGATGTTGGCAGAGGAATTACTTCTCCTGACACGCATGAGGAGATCAGCTAGTGTCCAGGAAAAAGGAAAGTCTTCCTGGTTACCCTGTGGGGTTCCAGCAGTGCACTGGAGTGGTTCCTGGAGGGACCTTGTGAGGGGGAAGGAGGATGAGAGCCACGTGCAGCTGGAGAACTTTGTAGCTGTTTAATGTGGTGGTCTTCCAGAACAAACTCTTGTTGGTGCTGATGGGCCAGGGATGGGAGGTGAGATGAGCAGGGAGAGCTAGCAGTGAGGAAGCTCATTGCTGGGCAGGCAGCCAGGCCTCAAATGATGAATTCCTGGATCCCACATGTGGCCTCGTCACCTTTGCTGCACGGGGGGGACCAGCATGAGCCGTGCTCAGGGCTGGGGAATTCATCCCTGCAGATCTGCTGCTCTGCAACCCCTGGCCCGATGCATCTGTCCATAAACCTGAGAGCAGACAGTGGGAGGGAGACCTTACCTCTGCTTCCACCACCAAACCCCCCCGAGCAGAGTTTTTAGCCACAAGGAAAAGTACTGCGATGGCAATGCCAATGGTTGGAGCTGCGCTGTGGTTTTCTGGAACAGGGAGAGAAGAGGGCAGCCATTTGCAGGAGGCAGGAAGCAGGAGCTGCCCCTCATGGGGCCAGTGGCTTCTACCTGCATCCTGCGCCCCATCCCCACAGGTGGCACCTACCCCATGGGATG
>NW_010315905.1:0-35406 GCF_000700745.2 Antrostomus carolinensis
ATAATAATAATAATAATAATAATCAGTGTCATCCCCAAGTTACACATAGCAGGTAGCTTTAGCTGGGAACACTGAGAAGTGATGTTTTTTAGCAGCTGAATGACAAGACAGTGTCTGTAACCTGTTTACGTGATAAACCTAAGAATAGCCCGACTTTGTAGGAAGTCACTGAAATGTCCAAAAAAATGAGAATGAAAACGTCAGGTGGGAGAATTAAATCACTTCAAGAGTTGTCTTATGATTAAGTATTATGGCTTATGTTACAAAGTTCTTCCATTATACCACTTGAGTTTCTCAATGTCCGTTTAGAGAGCTTCAACGGAAATGTTGCTAAAACATTGTTGTCACGGTTTCTCTGTCACCAGAAGAATAACGTAGCACAGGCTTCCTGCATTACTTTAACTGTACAGACAGAGCGTTTGAGGTTTTTCTAACTTTAAAAATATACTTGTGGCTACCTTGATAACCACAGACAAACAAACAACCAATCAACCTACCACAGTGAAAAGTCAAACTGGAGGGACTCAGATGTTGCACATACAGGAAATGGGTGGAACTGGCACAATGTCTTTAAGCAAGGTGAAAACAGCTACCTTGGCTGCTAAAAGAAACCTTTTGACCATCTCTTGTTCATCTCTTCCCTTGATTACTATAATCTCATCCTGTGGTCACCCCCATTTCTCCTTTCATGCTAACCAAAATGTGCAACTTTTTGAGTTTCTTCATCCATTTCCTTCTGCTTTGTCTCCCATGTCTTTGTTGTTTCCATTGAGCTTTGAGATTGTTTTTACCATGCTTGCTATGCTTGTGTGTGGAAATGGAGTAGACACTCTGTTTAGACAGCAGAACTCCATTGATGTGGAAGTGCCTCAGAGAGCTGTTCATAGCTGTTCACAGTAGCAGAACTGCTCACAGTAGCAGTCCGTCAGAGCCAGACACTTGTGGTGACGCGCTGCATTCAGTGAATTCAGTGCTATTAACAGCCTTACAATATCCCATCAGATGAGAAAGGGTTTTGTCTGAACTGTGTCCCTTTGAGTTTGCTCTTAGAGACCAAGAATGACTCTTGGACTGCAAAGAGTGAAAAGCTATAGACTTCCATGGAAAAAAAAAATCCTGGATGCTCTAGAGCAGCTGTGTGTGCACAAATCATGCAACTCACAGCTTGGCCAGGAACACAGGCTTAGAGAGCATTTTCTACTTACAATAGCAGCCCAGCTGTGCTTGAAAAACTATGGAAGAGCAGCAGAAATGAAGAAATCTTAGAAAAGCTCTGAAAATGCTGAGCAAAGATATTGTTTTACTAACCTCCCCTTCCCCACAGGGACCAGGAGGAATAACGCAATGCAAAGTAGACCTTTCTTAGTTGAACTAAACAGCATAAAGACAAGGAATACCAAGGAGAATCACTAAATATCACTGCAAAACTTTCCATGTAACACATGCAGAGACCTTTCCTTGGTTCATTTCTGGGCACATTTTTAAAAAAGGGCTGCTTGCCAAAGTCTTCAAACAAAACCTGCAGTTCTACTGCAAGGATCCATTATTAGCATCTTCCTGCAGGGAGGAATTTATCTGCTGTTGACTGGAAGTTGCTTTGACATTTCAGCCACTCCTCTTCCGTTGTCTCCAAAATGCATGGCACACAAGGAGAATAAGATCTGGTTATTAGATGGGATCTTCTGCATCCTATGAGCAGGTAGGACTTCACCCATGGCATGGCTAGATGCCTTCTGGAAAATAACCGGTTCTCATCATCTTTTGTTCATCATTCCCCCTTTGGAATAGACTGTGTCTTCCTGTGCCTGAAATTATTTCCCTTTCCTCCTTCAAATCCCTCCTTAGGTCTCATTTTTCATGTGCCTTCCTACGATAGTCTCCCCTAGGAAGTTGTTTGCCCCCATCTTTGTCTTGATCTTTAAGCACAAAGAGGTGGCCAGCTAAATAGAGCAAATGCCTCACTGGGATCCAGCCCATTCCCATGTGCTGGAACAGTGCCACGAACACCTGTGGAACTTTCTAAATAATACAACAGCAGGCGAAAATGCAGTCCCAGGCCTGATTCTTGGCTGCATGCAAAGCCCTATTTATTCTGTGGTGTGTGAAAGGGCCCTAATGAGAGTAATTACAGTTTATATGCATTTTCACGTTCAGAAGACTGAAGGCAGACATCAAGGAAAGGACATTTATATCCACAGTGCCCCTAGAATTACAAGAAGTATCTCAGCGTCTTTCAAAATGACAGGTCTAGAGTAGGGTTGTATTGGGTTTGCATGGACAGGTTTTGGTAGCAGGGGGGCTACAGGGGTGGCTTCTGCGAGAAGCTGCCAGAAGCTTCCCCCATGTCCGACACAGCCAATGCTAGCCGGCTCCAAGATGGACCCGCTGCTGGCCAAGGCTGAGCCCATCAGTGATGGTAGTAGCACCTCTATAATAACATGTTCAAGATGGGGTAAAAGGTACTGCACAACATCAACTGCAGCTGGAGACAGGAGTGAGCATCTGTGAGAAACAACTTTGCAGACACCAAGGTCAGTAAAGAAGGAGGGACAGGGGGTGCTCCAGGTGCGGGAGCAGAGATTTCCCAGCAACTTGTGGTGAAGCCCATGGTGAGGCAGGCTGTCCCCCTGAAGTCCATGGAGGTCCATGGTGGAGAAGATGACCACCTGTAGCCTGTGGAGGACCCCACACTGGAACAGGTGGATGCCTGAAGGAGGCTGTGACCCTGTAGGAAGCCCACGCTAGAGCAGGTTCCTGGCAGGACCTGTGGCCCTTTGGAGAGAGGAGCCCAGGCTGGAGCAGGTTTGCTGGCAGGACTTGTGACCCCGTGGGGGACCCGCGCTGGAGCAGTCCCTTCCTGAAGGACTGCACCCCATGGAAAGGACCCATGCTGGAACAGTTCATGAACAACTGTAGCCTGTGGGAAGGACTCATGTTGGAGAAGTTTGTGCAGGATGGTCTTCCATGACAGGGACCACACATTGGAGCAGGGGAAGAGTGTGAGGAGTCCTCCCCCTGAGGAGGAAGGAGCAGCAGAAACAGTGTGTGATGAACTGACCCCAAACCCTATTCTCCTTCCCCCTGTGCTGTGCAGGGGGAGGAGGTAGAGAAATTGGGAGTGATGTTTTATAAGTGTTTAAGGCCAGGTTGGATGAGGCTTTGAGCAACCTGCTCCAGGGAAGGTCTCCCTGCTCATGGCAGAGCGGGTAGGAACTAGATGATCTTTAAGGTCCCTTCCAACCCAAACCATTCTATGATTCTGTGTTAAGCCTGGGAAGAAGGGAGGGGTGGGGTGAAGGTGTTTCAAGATTTTTTATCTTCTCATTATCCTACTCTGATTTTGTTTGGTAATAAATTAAACTAATTTCCCAAGTCAAGTCTGTTTTGCCGGTGACAGTAACTGGTGAATGATCTCTCTCTGTCCTTATCTCAACCCACAGGCCTTTCAGTATATTTTCTCTCCCCTGTCCAGCTGAGAAGGGGAGTGATAGAGCAGCTTTGGTAAGAACCTGGCAGCTTCCAGTCAGGGTCAACCTACCACAAAGGTAAACTTTCAGATTCATAATCTCTTCAGCCATTACTGCCACAAACCAAACCAGTCTATGAAAACAGATGCTGTGACAATGGCATGGCACTGTGCACCTTCACCTGAGCTCCTCCATAGTGCAGGCTACCCAGTCAAATCAAATCACTCATGTCTAACCCAGGAAAGCGCAGTTAATCTAGGGTATCCTCTAGGAAAACATCTTGATTTAAATGTTTTAACTGATAGAGAATCCTCCATGGCTCTTGGCAAGTTAATCTCATTGGCTTTCTCTCCCACATTAGACACCAACAGATGACAGGCCTACTTGTCCTTTAGAAGTACCTGCATCTCTCCACAGCCTATAAAGGATGTTTGACTTGGACTAGACAATTAACATTTAGACAGTTAATGCCTCTGAGATGAATCCCACCATGCTGTCTCTAGCTGAGGTCTCTCTTAAACTTTACTTCTGCAATCAGAATTCATTTGGCCCTTTAAATTTTTTATTGCAAGAAAAGACCTGGTCATCTAATAATCCAGGACCACATCTGCGAATAAACTCTCTAATGAGAGTAAATTGTTTAATTCTCATAGGAAAAACAACAGGAAATTGTGCAATGTCACAAAATGAAGCAAAGATGGCCTGGAACCCTGCCCCTGTGCTCCTGAGGTGCCCCAAGATAGTACAGAACAGCTCTCGGAGAGCAGATATGGTGATTGGCACTAATACACTCTCTTGGCCTGTCACTTACCTCAGCATGACTGCATGCAGAAACAGGTACATCTCTACATCTTAGCAGATAAATATCAAGCATGGAAATTATTTGCATGTAAGCAGCTCTTCAAATCTAAACAATATAAAAATCCTGGATTCTTCTGTTACCTCAATAGCATTTTACAGGGCATTTTCAAGACATGCTGTCACACAGAAAGGTTATCTGCTCCTAGGAATCATACCTTATTTTTGCCCTCTATTACAGCCGTTCGCTCAGTGATGCTCTGGATCCTGTTTCCTATGTTGCTGCCAGCTTTCAGGATGAAAGATCCTTCAGTATAAGAGCAAAAGCCATGCCTGAAGACAACAAAAATTGAAATTTTATTGATTTGGTGATAGCTTGAAACATTTAACACAAAAGACAAACAATTCTTCTGGAAACAGTAATCCGTCGGGGGGAAACTGCAGGTGCTGTGGTGACCGGGAAAGTATAGTTACTTTTCACAAATCTTGAGGTTTGGAGCCTGATGATTGGATCAATTTCCACAGCCCCTCCTTGAATATTAGCTCTCTGGAGTCAGTGTTAACATTTAACACGCTGTGGATGGAGAGGTCAGAATTTACAATCTGAGCCTAATTATAGGGTTGTGCAAGACCAACATCCCATTTTCAGTGCTTTTGTTTTCAGTCATTGTCATGGTTCAGTCTTGGCTTCAAACATGAGTTCATATTCTTTTCAGCATTAAATTCAATACATGGTATATTTGTTTCAAGATCCATTCCATAATGCATTGGATATCATTTCACTATGTACAGGTTCTTTCTGTTATCGTAAAAAATTATGCAAGTTCTCATTTCTGAATGTTTTCTTCAGTTCAGTTTACAAAATGGCATAATATCAATACTGGGATTCAATGATTACAGGACACACAGTAAAAATAACTATAATCATGCAAATTCACAAAACAAAGTTAAACAAAACTATACCTACTTGCCAAAGGGATTTAAATGTTAATGTAATCTGAAAAAATTGAAGTTGTTAACGAATGGAAATCTCAGGGAAAAAATGTTTTTGCCTTACACAACAAATTGGCTTCTAATCAGAACATTCAGGTGTGGTCATGGTAGAGCTAATTTGTTTCCCAAAGCCTAATTTGGTACACATGGAAATAAACACATTGGAATGCTTCTTAAATGCTGTCTGTTCCTATTCTTCTTTGAGGATATCTAGTTTTGCTTTTCATCCAAAATTTACTTGTTCCTTGTTCAATTCCAGCCTCAACAGTAGAGCTTAACCCTTCAGCAGGGTCAAGCTCTTTCAAATACGATATGTTCCTTTGATCTTCTATGGATTTGAAAGATAACAACTGTAGTATCTGTAATCAAATAGTTCTGACATGTATATCAGTTGTTTGGAGAAACGACCTTTAAAGCCCGGTGACTGGATAACAGCATGTGAAGCAATCCTGACCAAAGTATGGGGTTCATTTCCCTTCAGCTAACTGTGCAGTTTGCTTAAACTTTGTGTTGTTTATAATATCAATGGTACGCTAACTTTACATGCTTGTTTTTAATTGTGCAGCTTTGCGTCAAGCTGGCCAGTGTCTTAGCAGATATTACAGTTTAAAGAAATTAAAATATGTAAACTAACTTGGGTTGTAATCATTAGCACAGATTTATGATTGCCTGCCCAAATTTCTTAATGTGTGTTGAGAAGCTCAGTGAGCTGAAAAAGCCAAAAAACAGGAGTAGGCCATGGTCATTCATGCATGGAGAGAGGACAGGTAGCAAGAGCATGGCAAGAAAGCCCTAACTACACAACCATTTCTTCCAGACTCTGGTTTAAAAGCCAGATTCTAACACATGATTGTTGAGGTCAGGGTGGGTGAAAGACAGCTGCATTAAGACAATTGATGCATTCAGATGGGAAAAAACGGTTACGAATTGTTCATAAAGGTAGATGCCATTTACTTTGCACATTTAATGCTTTAAGCAGTCTGGTTCTGTAACTAGAACACAGAAGACATGATAGCGTTAGTAAACTGATAACATTTCCATGCCATAGCAGATATTAGAACTTATTTTATGATGCCAGTACTACAGACACACAAACAGGCAGTATCAAAGGCATGTCCTTGTGACTGGATATTTGGGCAAACTCTATATAGAAAGACAGAGATCCAAAAATCTAATTTCATCCATACTAAATTTTTTTTTATATTTTTGTCCTTTCAAACAGATGGAAACTGATATCTTTCCTCATAGAATGAGTTTATGTTTCTTTGTTACAATGCTGAAAATTTGTGCTCTTTACTATAAAAGACTTTAGAGAGGCACATATTTTGATAAAGGACAGAAAGCATCATAGAATCATAGAATGGTTAGGGTTGGAAGGGACCTTAAAGATCATCTAGTTCCAACCCCCCTGCCATCAACAGGGACACCTTCCACTAGAAGGTACAATGCATATTCAGAAACTACGTGTGCAGCTCTGAAAGGCATCTCCAATCTCCTTTCTTGCAGCTCTGGAGCCTCCAGGCTTAGTTATTATTATATTTTTCCCCATAAATCCTTGGAAAAGACTGTATATATTTAGATAGCAATATCTTAAGGATGAGGACAGTGTTATGTCTTTGTTGATGCTTAGCACAATGGGGTGCTGATTACTCATTAATACCATAATACAAACCACCATCATAATTACAATAACATCAGAATAACAAGAAAAACACATGTAAAACACTAGATGAAATATTAGCCCTGGAGGCACATATGTGAACTCTACTGACTTCACATGCCATACTATCTCCAAACTGCTGATTATAACATTAATGCAATTATAGTAGAAAATCAAATACACCGAATAGCTGTTGTCCATGGTTTTAATAAAAAATGAGTCACAATCAAGCTGAGAATACATGATCCAACAGCCCACGGTACACAGTCAGAGATGTGAGTACTGTCGTATGCACCACTTGGGCTCCATGGTCTGCGGGATCACCAAACGTTTACAAAGCAGTTGCAGTGCAACTGCCAGGCAAAGTCTAGGACAAGACTCAGACTCATCCGTTTAGATGTAGAACCAGATGCTTTCTCTCCTCAGCTGCCAAATGCTGTCACTTGAACCTCAAATACTCTAACAGAGTTTAGGGACAGGGAACACGAGCCACCTCCAGCCTCCTCAGCTGGTTACTCAGGTTAGTACTCGGTCATCCTTCCTCTTGCTGCTGCCAGCAGTGCCACATGAAGCCACTGCTTAAGCCAGCAGCATTGGGTAGAGATGGGGAAGTGGCAAACGGGAGTAATTAAAGAGTCCTGCCTTCTGACCTGACTTCAGCTCCTAACAGCAGGCATTTTGTAACAGAAGGGAAAAGGCTCCACTGACCTTAGATGTAGTCATCAAACCAAATGTTTGTGTTAAGTACAGATGCTTGGAAAGAAAGAGAGAAAAATTAAAATATAAAAATTTACTCTGTCTGGGACCAAAATACACAATCATGTCTCCATTAATTCAATTGATGTTTTGTTGCATGTGTCCTCAGATAACATCAGCTACATATTTTTATGCTTTGTAAAGAAATTACAAGTTACTTCAAACTATCAACTCAGTAAAATAGCAAGGGTATCCTATTTGTAGCAAGAACTGTCTGTGTTTGCAGGGAAATCCCACTGAATTTTGGATATCTGAATCTTACTCCAGATATCTCCAGAGCACTGAATTCCTGAAATGTTTTGTTGTGGGATGAGTCTCATTGCTTTACATCTTCAGAAAAGCTTAGAGCAGGGTTATCACCAGGTTAATGAGAAAGCACACAGCGTGCACAGAGATTGATAAACAAGGTAATATCTGCCAGCACATTTCTAAGCACTTCTTACACCTGCTTCCCTGCAGATCCTTTCACGTCCCTACTTTGTGGGTGCGACTATGCACGTGTAGAGATCCTATATAACGAATGCTAAGGGGGTGTGTATACAAATGTCTGTTTATAAACATTATGCAACCTCAGAGCAGGTAATCAGACTCTGCTGTCTCAGCCGAGCACTGGGAGAAGCAAAGCAATCAAGTCTCTTAGTGGCTAAGTAGTTTTTCCCATGTCCCTGTGTGCGTGCTCGCATGTGCGCTGCCTGCATGCACGCACGGGCACACCCGCACGCACAGGCATGCTTCATCCTTTGTGCCGAGAGCCTGAGAAATAGGATATTCCTTTGTGAAAACAGAAGCTGCTCATTCTCCTGCGGGTTTCAAGAGAAGCCCAGCATGAGGGGAAGGAGGGGTGAGAGCAGCTCTGCTAGGGCTGGGGGAAGCCGGCAGCATGCACTGCCTGCCCAGCTGCCTGTAGTGCGGGCCCAGCTCCATTGCCAGACCCGCTCACTGTCATTAGCTTTGGGAATTTACACTTCTTTGGAAGGGCTGGGGAGAGGTTTATGGAACCAGAAGTAAGTTCAGCTTTATAAGAGGTCTGTGATGTGCGGAGCTGGCACCGGTGGGGGCCCTAGAGAAGTGGTCCTGGGGGAGGGGAGCCAGTCTGCTTCTCAAGAATACATCAAGCCCTTGAGGAAGCAGAGTGTGCCATGTTTGAAGATGCAAAGATAATCACAGTGCTGGGAACCGTCTTGTGTAGCGGAGGAAGCCAAACAACAAGAGGAAAGCAGCATATGCTCCTGATTTCGCACAGGAAGCTAGCAGTACCTCCTGCCAAAGTGAGATAAGAAAACTCCCATGGCCTGTTCTGGACAAGGCCATGGTTATCAACCTTAGCTTCACACTGTCCTCACTCTGCTCCGCAGCCCGCTCCCTTTCCTAATGAGTTTCAGAGCCCTCACCTCCATTAGCATGCAGCATGCCAAGCACAATAGTGTGGTATATTTATAACTATCAACGGGGAAAAGTTTCCAGGGTAAGAGTGTACTTCATGTCATCTTGATGTATTTTACTGAAACTGAACTGCAAACCAGCTCCAAGCTGAGGACCTGCCCATGAAACTACTGGTCTCAAAAGAAAAGTGATTTTGTTGTCACTCCACTGATTTATAGCGGAGCATAGGAGCCGAGGTAAAGGTTTTGTCTAATAATTCACAGGCTGCATTTGACCCTCTGTGTGACAGACAATCCTAAATGAAAATCCTAGACTCAGCCTATGTCCTGACAGATCTTCTCCCCCACCCTGGAGACAGTTCTGCAATTTTCAGTTCAAGCAGTACAGTGACAAATACACGTGGAAGAGGTTCAATCCTCATATCAGCTGGAAAAACAGTCACCATCTTCTGTTGTCTCATCTTTCCAGTTTCCCCGCTCCCAAACACTCCTGCATGATGCCAGAGGCCATTGCAACCTTGCCCTCCAGTAACATCCCATTCAATGCTCTCAGCATTCCTCTTGGCAAAGTCACTGGCAGCCTTAATCATTCTCTTATTTACTGAGGTAGTATTTGGCAATTGCACCAGCAATTGCACTGGGAGCAAGAGGAAGCCATCCTGTCGCTGATGGGCACCATTTTTGAGAGTGATTAATGGCAGGCACAATATTTTTCTCAGCATCTATCCTTTTTTTAGGGTAGCAATTAATTCCTAGCAGCTTCAGAGCGATGTTATTACAAATTCAAGTTGGGCTGACTCACGTCTTTCAAGAGGTAGTGGTGACAACACTAAGACAGGAACTCTGGAAATTCCTGGAATTGTAAAGAATATATAGGAACTGTTTTCCACTTGGAGGTTATAAAAAAATCAGAATGCCATGGGCCTTGACTGCTCCGCATCTTGGCATCCAACACCATGAGATTAGTAGTGTAGGGCTGGTGTGGCCACGTGTCCTGTGGAATATTGAGTCAATTTGAGACAGGAAACAGAGAGGGAAAATAGTAGCAGAGAGCATGTACAGGTTGTGAAATGTACTTTATGGAGGTGGAGGGGGAGAATGTGTGCTGGCCTCCTGCCAGCATGCTCCACTGACTTCATCTGTAACACTAAAATGTTCTCATCCATTAAGGAGCTATGGTTCCAGACTTCCTACTCCAGGTCAAAAAATAATTGGTTAGAGGTTGAAACACCAGCCCCGAAACATTTGGTGGCAAAGCTGCAGCCAGCTGGGGGTTCATCCTAAGCACCACCCCCAATACACACACTCATGTGGGTAGGTGGGTTAGTGGGGGTAGAAGGTAATCTTCTCCAAATAGTAGGAGCTGGATATATTTTACATCATATATTGTAGTTTGTTTATTTATATTTATTTAGGAGCTTAGCAAGGAATGCCAAACAAGAAGTCCTGGTGAAAGTGGTGCAGGTTCCTCCTCTTCATGTCTCATTCTTCAGCCCTTCACCTTTCTGTTCTCACTGTCAGTGGTCCCTGCTGCTGCCTACTGCAGTGTCAACACTTGCCCATCAAGAATAGATGGGATATCACCAGCCCATATCACTTCAGATATACTCACAACTCCCAGAGAGCAGCAACTCTCCATTGCCACTCCTCAACCTCCCTCTTCAGAGTGGGAGCACCTTGTGGCCAAGGTCACTATTAGCTGAACTGAAAAGTTATTCACTGATGAGCTGCAGGGTGGCTGCAGGATTTATCAGTGGCCTCTGTGCATTAGGCTGGGTTGGGGCCCCGTGCACTACTCAGTTTGCAGAGTGAGGTTTGAATTGTAGGCTGCTTTGTGTCCCCAGTGAGGGGGATACTTAGGGGGAAAGTACATTCGCTAGGGGAGATCCTTGGTTTCCTGAATGCCTCATCCTCCTGGTGAGCATCTTTGAAAACAGTAGGGTATAAGGCAGTCACGGTCTTGCTGCATATCACCATGGCTCTATGGAAAAAGAAAGTGCTTGATAGCTGCACGCTGCCTTTCCTGCTATTATCTACATGCAACCAGATAAAATGATAGTGTTTCCCTTTCACAGTCATCCTTTCCAAGCATTATGGCTTGCCTTGAACTATTCCAGTATGCTACCACAGAAAGCTGATTGATCTGAAATATCTCAAAAGAAGCAGTAAGATCAACAGCACTCTTACCTATCCCTCCTTTCCACCCTCATCAGTCCATGCTTGTATTTCAACAGAAAAAACAATCACTTCTACATCTACACACCTGAGCACCCTGCAACACCAGCTATTCACAACAAAAAATGAAAATGACTGAGGGTGAGGGTCACCCAAACCCACACTTTGCTTCTAACTTCTTTGCCAGTACTTGAGACTCCTGGCCATTAGGGAACATAACAGCATTTGAAAGTAACTTTTCAGGTGTTTGCCCCCCCTGAGGTAACCTGAAATTTTCTCACTTTGAGTTTCTTATCAGATAATTCTATTTTGCTTCTTGACCCTCAATTTCCTGCTTCACACTGCTTAGCATTCTTCATGGACACAGAATACCACCATATTTCAGCCAATCCTTCCTTCCTTCCTTCTTGTCTGCCTCCTTTTCCTCCTTTGCTAGACTATAATCACTCCCATCTCCTGTGTGGTCACTGTGACTCAGCCTCCACTTTCTCTCTCCAAGAGCACCAACCATGTCCTCCAGAGAGGAACTGAATCTTGGCTGGAACTACAGATTTACTACTGGAACTACAGAAAGCATTAGGTTTTCATAAGCACCTAGAACTTCTTGCTGGGAAAAAGTGTTTTATTTTAAGAGCTGGTGTATTACTGAAAGGAAGAGGTGTTTTCTGACTTGTTTGAGCAGTTAGAAACCTAAAGAGAAAGACCATGAAACCACTACATGCAATTTCCACTCTTACTCTCCATTTCTTCTATTTCCAAATAAGTTCTGTATGTAAAAGCCCAATATATTGTTCAGGCTCTTCCAGCATAAGTTATTTTTCATGCACAAGTCACTCCTAACAGTTCAATCAACTTCTAGATGTCACCTCACTTTCACAGCCTTCCAAGATCCAGGTTCCCAAACACCTTCCTTCTTATAATGCTGAAATTCCCTTTTCTTTGCTGTCTGGAAGCTCTTGGCTCTAGAAAGTAGTAATTCTTTACTAATCTATTTAGACAGTCCTTAATACTCCCTGTCTTACTGACAAGCTGGAAGCACAACTAACACCCTTTTCATTTTCCAGTCATGAGTAGAGGAGATGAAAGAGTTATTGCTGCGCTGAGGTTGTGTTTTTCAAGATGGTTTATTTTCAGCTTCACTGCAAATAGGGGTCTGAGAGCAACTCTGAGCTAAGTGGAGCAAGGCACTGGAAGTGCAGGCAGAAAACAAGGAAGGGATGAGAAAGAATGAAGGAAACATTTTTAAGGAGAGAGGGGAGTTGATTAGAGGAAAAACAGGAAGAGAAAATACTGACAGATGTGGATATAAGACCAAGGATCCATCTACCCCATATCCTGTCTCAACAATGACCATAAGCAGATGGTTGGAGATGAGTAAGAGTAGGACTAACTTCAGATACTTCCTCCTCATACTCCCTCAGTCACTAATTATTATCAGCTCAAGAGCTTAGCACTCTGGAGGCTATTGCTACACTTTAGTGGATTTATTCTACAAGATATTGTGCAAACTTTTCAAACACCTAAAATCCTCTGGCAAGAAGTTTCACAGATCTGCTACCCACTGCATGAAAAGCCATCTCCTTTTTCTGTTTCAAATTGCACTCCTTCTGGCGTCATTTAACAGCCCCTACTTCTTGAACTGGAACAAATATACTCAACTGATCCTAAGACATATGTGTCCTTCACAAGTCTGTAGATGTCTATCATACATCCCCCAAGTCACCTCTTTTTTGGTCTGCAGAGCCTTGACCTCCCTCCTCACTCATCCCTCACACATTCCTCTCATCCCCTGAAATTCCTTTCACCCTTTTTGTTGCCCCTCCTGGTGTGCCTCCCAGTTTGACTGCATCCTTTGAGGTGAAAGGATCAGAAATGCTCATAGTATAAAAGATGTCTGTAATTTATGGATTTCTGTGGAGTTATGTTGTCCTCTATTTTGTTCTTTCCTGGTAATTCCTAACACTTGATTTGCTTTTTGAACTGCTCATGATTGTGATCACTTTCACAAACCCGTGTATCACAACACTTTGCGGCAGTAATGATCACCCACAGCCTTTTTACATGTACAGCCTTTTTACACTTACATTTTACATCTGAAAGTCAAATTGTTTTTTCCCATATAAATCATGCACATTTATCTTCAGTGAATTTCATCTGCCACTTTATCACTTTGGTACCCAGATTTATATGGTTCTGCATTTCTTTGCAATCAGTCCTCATCCTTATAAATCTGAATAACTTAGTATCATCAGCAAACTCTGTCACCTCCTTACCACCTTTTCCAGATTATTTCTGAACATGTTGACAAGTTCAAACCCCAGCACCAGCTCCTGAAAAACTTCACTGGTCACCTCCCTACGCTGCAAGAACTGCCTGTTCCCTCTTAACCTCTGTTTTCTATTTTTTAACTGACTATTTTTTCTGAGCATGATCTTACCTCATATGCTGTGTCTGTTCAAAGCCTTCTGCAAAGGCTTTTTGAAAGGCGTACACATAAAAGGAAAAAGGATGCTAACTAAAGTTTGTATATTTTTGTAAAAGGTGTACTCGATGCAGTAATAGTGCTTCATTCATAATCACCCCTAAGCACACACAGGGTTTGACCTGGTGCCTTCCTTTGGCCAAGAGCCCCTGCTAGCTCAGGAGCAGGTTTCTGGCTACGGGCTGGGACGTCCCACTGGCTCGGACACTGCCAGCGTGTGGGGCCTCACTCACGACGTGCAGTCCCCACGTACAGTTTGTCACGTGTTTTATTTTCTGTGGTCTGGGCCACACTGAGTAAAAGATCAAGCAAAAATGTCCCACTGTCTGCGTGACTCTTACATGTTCTTCCTTAAGACTGGGTGTCACACTGTCCCTAGTAAAGCCAAGAGACCACCCTGTGAAGACAACAAGGGGGAAAAAAAAGAAACTGGAGAAAAAAATTAAGGGACAGCAAATGCAAAAAAAAAAAAAAAAGGTAGACAAGTAGGATAAAAGTGTGATACTAACAGAGCACCCTTGACCATCTGGATCTTACTGTAGTCCTTATGCACTAGGTTTGATCAATGACTAGTTAAAAAAATTACTTGGGCAACATAATGCATTTTGTTTTAAAACATTTCCTATTGAACTTGAAAAACTTTAAATCAAAGTGATTTGAAAACTAGTAATATTGAAATCTGAAAGCTTAAGCTTCTGGTTCAGCTAAGACCCATAATCAACCATTTACAGCTCTGAGAATAAATTCATCAATGTGTTACCCTGAAGACAGACTGAGGCAAACTAGTCATTTTAGAGCATGTGTTTGTCAAGCTTATGTACCCATAAGTATATGCCAGGTCTGATTCATATGGCATTTTATAAGCAAAATATTTAAAAATAAAAAAAAAAAAAAAATCCAAAATACTGATGGAGGACAAGGATGCAGTCCTACGAGCTGTTTTCAGAGGATAGGAGGTGTTTACAAGCAAGCATTGTCCCGCCCTACTCTGCACTGGTGCAGCCTCACCTCAAGTACTGGGTGCAGTTTTGGGTGCCACAATATAAAAATTATCTAAAGCTACTGGAGAGTGTCCAGAGGAGGCCACAAAATTGGTGAAGGGCTTAGAGGGGAAACTGTATGAGGAGAGGCTGAAGTCACTTGGTTTGCTCAGCCTGCAGAAGAGGAGACTGAGAGGAGATCTCATCGCAGTTTGTAACTTCCTCACAAGGGGAAGAGGACGGGCAGGTGCTGGTCTCTTCTTTCTGGTGACCAATGATAGGACCAGGGGAAATGGCAGGAAGATGTGCCAGGGGAGGTTTAATTTGGACATTAGAAAAAGGTTCTTCACCCAGAGGGTGATGGAGCACTGGAACAGGCTCCCCAGGGAGGCAGTCATGGCACCAAGCCTGACAATATTCAAGAAGCATTTGGCCAAGGCCCTCAGACACATGGTCTGAATCTTATGATTGTCCTATGCTGGGCAAGAGTTGGACTTGATGATCCTTGTGGGTCCCTTCCAACTCACAACATTGTATGATTCTATGATTGACTTTTTGCTCACAGCAGAAGTGCAGAATGAGGTGCTTCAGCACATTACTTGTTCAGGCTGAAGCAGACCAGATGTTCTTTCACTTCTCTCTTTTGCCTTCAAATTCTCTGCAAGTCCATGCTGCCACAAGGTATGCTCCTGTCTGTTCCTCCGCATTTTTCAAAGGTTATGTGAAAATCACAGAGTCTGTTTTTTATTTACGCTAATCTATTTCCCCAACCATAGCAAAATAAGGGAGCAGGATATTTTTTTAATGTACACATTTTAAGTAGCTTTACATTACTAGATCACTCTAAGAAGATTTTCTTGTAGAGAGTGGTAGGCACAAAAGCCACCAGCCAGATCCTCAGCCAGTGTGAATTTAGAGCTGAGGATCTGTCCAAATGTCAAATTAAACAAAGGCATTTTTGAACTACCTGTTTATTAATGGCATCTGACCTACTTTTACCAGCTCTAAGGACTCAGACTTCCCCTTCCCGAAAATAGAAGGTGGCATGGGGAACAAAAACAGTCAGTGCTGACAAACTAATGGGCATCAATGTTTGCAGATATCTACAATTAAATTCTGGTGATTCAGGACATTTCTAATTAAATACAATTAACATTTGTTCTTTACTTGTCCATTTTACATACCTCACTGATGTTCCAAATCTGGCTTCTCCTACATCCTAATGATTCTGCCATTCAATCCCTTATTAATACACTGACATAAACAACGCAGAAATGCAATTAGATCGCTATGCACACATGACCTGCCTCCTCTTTCACTGAACCTGGTGAAAGTCTGGCCATGCACTTTCATTACAGTGGTCTCAGGCTTTCTATATCTCTGCAGAAGTTTCAAGGAAAACCTCTAGTTTTTGCCTTGCTGGGATCCACGACACACTCCTCTTCCTTCCTGTGCAGTGCTGGAGAGCTGTTGCTGTAGAAAAATTATTCACCTGACCCTACCTTCACACTGCAGACAAACCTCAAAGGGAGGTAATATTCCCTTCTCATCACTCTGTGTTAAACCAGTAGTGATTCCACTGAGGAGTACGGACCCACATCAGAACATTACAAATGTCATGGTTTCCTGAGATTAGCTCTTTGGCAGCAGTACTAGCTTCAGCATTGCTGCACAGCCCCTGGTCCCTACCACCCATCTGTCTTCCACTTCAGATATTCATCCCTTTCATTCCCAGTGTCACCAGTCAAGCAGTTTTACCACCTGACACCATAGACAGAGGGCCAGAAAATGAGGTACTGGTTTTTCCAATGACTTTGGTTTTGTAGGTATCTCCATAGTACCATTATGATTCTCTCTCCCTCATGCACACACACAGAGAAAAAAAACAAAAGCCAAAAAAACCCACCAACTGATGTGATGACAAGGTTGTAAAGTAATATATCTACTTTGAGGCTAAACAAAACTGATAGCTCAAGGAGAAAGGGAGGCAGTGAGGTAGTGGGAGAGTCGGAACACCCAAGGTAAAATTTCAGTGTTGTATTTTTCAGTTTCTGAAGGGCCAATCGGTCAAACCCTGGCCAGAACATGATGAAGATGTCTTTTGAACTGCCCACATGGAAATGTCCAGGGAGAGAAACTGCTCCCAAATGACACTGCACAACCGCAGAGGAAACTAGTGGTTCCACTGAACAGTATCAATATCCCACACACCTTTCTTGGCAATCTCTGCCACATCAGTTTCAGATAAACACAAATCTGCTGAAGAGATTCAGGTCAAGAACCGTTAACATCAAGCATGTTCCCAGTGTGTAGACTCTTATTTTGCAGCCTCAGAATTGATGAGTTTTAGGTGGATCCCAGCTTGGCTGGATCTGGAGACCCTCAGCCAGCCCTGCCTCTGCTGACAACCCAGCCTAAGCAAAAACAAGGTAAGAAAGAACAACTCCAGGGTGGGAGGAAAGAGGCCAAGGAAGCTGATGGATGCTGCAGGACAAGTGTCCCACAGATTGTCTTCTGCTATATCCACTGAGCAACTGGGGCTGCCCAGCCTGGGAATGTGTGTGTCTGCTACAGGGAAGCAGAATAAGATGGAGTAAAATAGCACTGGAAAAGAAATTTCATGTTCATTTGAGGAAGACTGATCTTTAATTTTTTTTATTGTGGTTTTTTTTTTTTTAAAACTCTCCTTGCATCTTCTGTTGTCTTTGGCCTGCCATCTCTGAGTTTACTAGCCCTGCATAAACTTTAAAGAACCCCCAAAACAACAGTTTTAACCCCTGACAGTTTTTCTTGACTCTTATGTTTCCTTGCTGGGGTGAACATCAGAAGAGAATCTTTCTACCTATCCACCTAGTTAGCTGGCTAGCTAACAAAAGGTTATTTAATGGCAGTAGAGTTAGTTTAAGAAAGGTAATTTTAACAGAAAATAAAGAATAGGGAATTTTAATGATGTTGCTCTCTCCATATTCCAAAATAAGTCACATTTATTGAGCAATTTTACAGGGGTTTTGTTTGTTTGGTTGTTTTTTCATTTTTTTACCAGAAAGCTATGGAAACTGTTTAATTTGGCTGGCCTCCTGTTACTGGCCTAAATGAAGTAGAGAGGAAAGTTATGCAAATTGATTGTATCAATCACAAAGCATTAAAATGTTTCTGCATTTTGTTTAAAAGCAATGGAATCCACTGAGGTATTTTTAGGTTTTTGAAACAGAAATACTGTCTGGAACAGAAATTGAAAGAAGAAGCCAGATAACCTAACAGTTTCTGTTAAGGAGCCCATGGGCAACAGTCCTTCAAGAATAAAACCATCTAATTTATGCAGTATGCATCGTTCCCCAGCTTGCAGTGATAGTACTCAAACAATGTGAAGTTAAGCACATATATAACTTTGGAGCAAACAGTTCTGTGCACTGCAAGGTCTGCAGCAACAGCATCTCTTTACTTGGAGTGTGTGCTCTGTTCCGTGGCATGGGATTCAAAAACATGATGAGCATCCCTACTGCCATACACTGAATAATGGTAACCTCTGGGGGTTTATCCGCTTAAGGTAGAAGGTACATCTGTGCACAGAAACAGGCATTACTTGAGCACAAATAGGGTAATATTTTGGCCTTGGAAAACTAATGTTGTGCAGGTAAATCCAAAGAAATGCTATAATGGCAGAATAAGATACATTTTTTATGTGCTGCATAAGGTAAACACACCTTAAATCTGTTGTTTAGGCAATCCTCCCCTCACACAAAGAGGAAAATACAGTGAAATAGGTGGGATTAAAGGGTTCTCCAGTCCTTCAGGGAGAACATCTGCACTGGCACAGACATCAGCCTGAGCAAGCCATGACAGCTGCCGAGGTACTCCCCTCTGCTCCCTTCCTGGGGCAGGAGACAAAATGTAATAATTCAGGTATTTCTGTCTTTCTGAGATAGTTAATTGTCACCATATTATTCAGAGGGAGTCATTCCACACCTTTTAGGCAAAGCATTAAAAATCGTGTTCTCCAGACTACTTCAATGGGCATTTAAAGAAGAAGGAAGGGGAGGGGGTTAAAGAGAATTGTCACAGAACAATTATGAAGGCAATTTGGAAGCAAGTCTGGAAACAACCTTGTAACAGAGCCAATAGCTGATTCAAATTGTTACATTTCTCCTTTGATCACCTGCTCAAACACACTTCTAATTAGCATTTAATTGAGTCTACAGTTTAGCACATTATTAAACACCTGCTTGTGGTTCTTCGTTTCTATTTCTGATGACACACTCTTCTGTGCTGTAGTACAGATCTGTGCTTGTTAATAGGAGGAAATATTTGACAATGAACAAGCACCACCCCAACTCCCAAAGAAGAACCAACTGTGTTATCAGTGCTGCATGGTGATTTCAATCCAGAGCATGCACAGATGTATAAACACATGAAAGAAACTAAAGGATTGAAAATTTTCATACAAGTCTTTCACAGGATTCCTCTACTTAAAAGACGTTGTGATTTCTTTTACACCTTGCACCTATAAGCAAAAATAAATTCTCAGAATTTTGCGACTTGTCCTTTGAAGGTATCATAACAGGTAGAGGAAATGCAGCCCTCACCTGTCCTCGAAATGGAGGATTTCAGGTTATACCTGTTCCAGCAAAAGGAGAGATTGCTAGTGCCACCTCTTGGTGAGAGGGGCACAGAAAGCCATCCATTAGCACAATGCCAAAGCAAGGCATAATTGGAAAATCTATGTGTGCTTCTACGAAGTGCTGACTCTCTCATTGATCATAAAGCACTAACAAGCACCTTTAATTTGAAATAAGATGTTTGTCTTCTTTAATTGAATGGAGTGTCTTGTATTCCTGCAGTTAAGCATGTGCTTAAATGTTTGGCTGGATTGGCATTAAAACCCAGTTCTATGGAAGCATTTAAAAAGTTAGATCCTATACAAAATTATTAACTTCAACTGAAACTGAGAAAATGCCGGTTTCTAAACTTTTGTTAGGTTTTTAAATATATTTGTTGTGCTGTGATTCAAATTCCTTGCATGTTTGAGCCTTCCAATAGTAGCTTAATGCTAATATCATTGTGGAGGTTGAGTGTCAATCATTAAGACTGCGTCAGATTTCATGATTCAGGAAAAGCTTTGGATAAATGAATTAACATACAAACTTGCAGTCGTAAGAAAACGGAGTTCAAAAGAAAGCTTAAATATAAAAGAGGATTAGTCAAGCGCCACATCAGCATCAAGTTTGTATGGTGCCTGTTGAAATATCATCTGGAGAATGCTGGACACATTTGGCTTGCTGAACTGAAGCTATGAGTCAATGTATCACAAGAAAGATTTGACCTTCCTAATAGATTTCTGTTGAATTTCAGAAGAAGCCACACAGGGGAATATGCCCCTGTGCATAGAGGAAAGCATGGAAATCTCCTCCATGAAAAAGCATGTGAACTTTGCAAGACATTGTCTGCAAGGCTTCCCTCATAAAAATTAAATAGCAATTATCGCCTCTGGGTAGTGCATGCATGAACAGTAGTGAACTATAAATAAACCTAAGTAGCAACACAAAATAAAGACTCTGCCCTCCCTTTTCAAATAATGATGCAGAAAAAAATTGTGTTGTGCCTACATGTTTACTAAAAAATATGTTGATTAAAAGTATAGAAACTCTACTAACTAAGCAACAGTCATGACAAACTTTATTCTTGTAAAAAGGTAAATATTTAAATGTAACAGTAAGAGAAGACATGCTAAATAGAAGTAAGGAAACTGAACTGTCCTACCTTATTTTGGAATGGTTTTGTCTACAAGGATACCACATCCATGTGATTTTAGGCTGAGGAATACCATACACCGTGCATGTCAACACTTGTTTGCTGCTCAGTAAATACAGATTGGGATCAGGGAATGATGACACGGCATTTTCATATATCTGGGGTTTCACTGTAAAGGGTAAGAATTGGAAAGCAATTAAAACAAGCTCATTTCCAGTGTATTGCATGACCATGAAAATGCCACATTCCTGCAGGGTGAGTAATAAGAAAAATTCCCAGGAGAACAAAGAAAGGCAGCAGGCCTAAGTCAAGTCAGATGAGCAGTTAGTAACACATTTCAGTCATCAGGAACAAGTATGTGACCATGGAAGACAGAAACCTTTCTAAGGAAAACCAGCGTCCGTCTTCTGATTCCAAGATGGTTCTGTCACCCCGCATACAGGGCTTGGATTTGGGTCCATGAAAGTCAGTAAGAAAATCCACAATTACCTGAACTGTGCAAGATCAATGAAAATCTATCTCAATGAAAATTTAGCATTTACATGTTCAGGAGAAGCATGGGAACATGCTGTGAACTTACCATTTACTGTTAGAGTGACTGTAAGATTCTTAGACAAGTTCCACTGTCTTATGCTCAATATTATAGTGTAGTTTCCAGCATCTTCCTCAGCAACATCCTTGATGATTAATGAATAGTCTCTAACCATGTACCGAGCACACTTTTCAGCAGCAGGTAGCCCATCCTTTAACCTGTTCAAAATAATTCCAGAAATGAAAATTTTGAAAAATAATGTTGCTTAAAATGCCTGCATTATTTCATTTCACAGCATTTCTCAATCTTTGGGTAAGGACTGAATCTACAGTCTGAGCTTCTGTTTACCAGAGGCTTGTCTTTCCTTACATATAAGATTGCTGATATTTATAAAGCATTTTGGAGAATATCACTCTATATTTTTAAATTGATAAGGATCTGACAGGGCTCAATAGTATTTGGAGTTGCTGAAAATTGCAACCCTGTCTCTGAAGATCTGGTTTTCCATGCTTGTGCCACCATTCAGTCTAAAAGACAACCATTTTGGCTTAGAGTCATTCACATGAATACAGGTTGCATCATCTAGCACTGACCACTTCTTTATGACCTCAGAATACATCCTGGGACAAAGTATTACAGTAGCCTAAGCACAGCTGTGATTTTAGGAAGAGGAAGAGTAAGTAGATTAGATAAGCACTTAAAAATCAGATATCCTGCTATCAAGTGAATGTTTTTAAAGATAACAGAAAATCAAGATAGAAAGTACTGTTGCTCACAAACAGACTCCTAAAGAAGCACAACATTTTTCTTCAAAGTCTAAAATACAGCATAAAGCACATTTTGGTAGGTTGCTGTATGAAGGTTTACATGATGTTCGTAGGAGAGTACAACAGAGTTTCACTATGATGATTGACTTGATTAAAATGATTCACAGGTTTTAGTAAGTATTTACAGAAAATTCTTACAGGTATTAGAGGAGCAGTAAAAAATGGGTCTAAGGACTATGGATTTAGGCATTTCACCGTATCTATATTTTAGAGAACCACAGAATAATTGAGGTGGAAAGAGCTTCTGGAGATCGCCTAGTCCAACTCCTTGGTCAACGCAAGGTCAGCAGGTTGCCCAAGACCATTTTCAGTCTGGTTTTGACTGTCTCCAAGGATGGAGACTCCACAGCCTCTCTGAACTACTTGTTCCAGTGTTTGACCAACCTCACAGTGATAAATAAATAAATAAATGGATATTCTTGTTTAAATGGAATTTTTTGTATTTCAGAATTGTTGGATCTATGTGTGTAGTCAACAAGTCCAACAATTAAAGAAACAGAAATTACAATATAAATGGCTAGCATCAGCTCCACTTTCTCCTGTTAATTTTCCAAGTGGAGCTATAAATGTAAGGGGTTTGTAAAACAAAATATAATGTTTGGAGTAAAAGTAATTTCTGGCTGTGAGTAACACCAACTCTCACTGTTCATGTATGTAGGGTTTGTTTTCTTAATCAGTCTTGTCACAGACCCTTTGTTAAAGTGCAATGAATTGAGCCAGAGCTACTGGTATTTAAAATGATTTAAACAAAAAAACCCCTTGAGGTCATGAATAGATAACATTGTTCTATGTAACAGTGGTTTGGGTTAATACAAAAAACTGTTCAGTAGATTTCTTAGCACAGTATACACGAGCCAAAGGGAACGCTCCAGTCACTAAAGTAAATCTACAAACTGAAGATCATCGTGTAATAAAACCAACTTTCATTGCTTTTCTAACAGCGTATGTCTGTATGACTCAATTCAGTCACTTTCATGAAAATCTTATTTTCTTTCTCCTATTGTCTGAAAAGTTCAGGTCTCATATCGAGGGTTGAGTGAAGCTGGATGCAACACTTCAGTCAAGGTTGGTAGAGAGTCCATTGATTTCAATATGAGACATATCTAACATATTTGAAGATCTGAGCTTTAAACTTTCCAGACCTCCTTTTTTGCACTTGCAAAATGGGAACAATTTTCTTAGCAATTGTTAAAACCTGGGACAACCCTGAAACTTCCAATAAAACTCTACAGCTGTATTATCTCCAATTTGTTGCCATTTCAAGGGGTCTTATTTGAATACTTTACGAAAATATTACTTTTTGTCTAAGAAGTTGTCCAGCATGCATACGTGGAAGTAACTGTTGTCCTACCATATCACCTCTGGAGAGGGAAATGCCTTCACTTTCATTGACAAACGATAGGATTTTCTTCCAGCTACAGCCTCCAGCGCAGTTTTTCTTCGACGCTTCAAGTTAATGAACATTTTATCTTAAACAGAAGAAAAAGAGTGCACCTATATTACTGATTTTAAGCCTACAAAGTAAGTCATTTTACTAAAGAGAGCAGGAATCCAGATAAAAATTAGCTTTAATAATTTTGGTGTTCCCACATGGCAACAGCAAGAATAAAGCCTAACTTCCTGGAGATCTATAAAACATAGAGAAGAATACCACAAATATACAAGAAACTGAGACACAGTTCCCAGGCCAGAAATCTGCCTGGAGAAGATATGCTCTAGGCAAATTCACATTATGCTTCAGTCAGAAAAAAATGCACTAGTTTCAACACAAGAGATAAGGTGGTCTGTGGTACATAGGAAGCTGAACTAGATGAGCAGATGACCCTTCCACTCCCAAAGGCCAAGAATCAATGAATATTCCAAGAGAAAATATTCTGCCAGAGAGGATTTAAGGGTCCTTCAGAGGAACAGCAAAGGAAAAGGCAGAAACTTTCTTTATCACTGGTAAACAGCTGTTTCATCAAACAAACAAAACTTTATCACTTCATTGGAACAATCTCAACCTGCTGGAATTTTTTCTTTTCCAGTTGTACTGTCCCATGTTTCAAACTCTCTGGCAAGTTCATGGGTTTTACCAGAGGCAAGAAAACACAATATTTGTATAATACATGATAAAATATATTTTTTCCCCTCCAAACTGCATTTGAGCAAAAAAATCTATTTGAAACATTAAAAATGGTTTGAGTGTCCTTTTGATAGTAACTATGGTGCAATATTTACTCACATTATGAACTGCATAAGGATGTTGGTTACCTATTAAACAAGTGCAATATTCAATCACACTTGCCAAGTACATTGAAAACAACATGCACAAGATAAATCAGTAGTTTAATTACACAAGTCAAGTTGTAAAGACACAACCTGGATTCTGCAAACCCTTATTCACACAGGCTCTTTCTAATATCAGTATCCCATGGATGGGGCTGCTTATGTGAATATAAGGGTTTACAGGCTAGCTTCAACAGTTTCAGCTTCTCTGACTTTAATTTTAATCTAAAACTCAGTTTCTGACAGCTTTAGCTTATCTACTTAAGAATATAAGTGGGTATTATGATTCATCCTATGTCCCCAGTGACTTAGTCCAGGGTTTAAATAGGTAAAATGGATTGAAACACTCTCTAAGAATACTAGCATAGGGCGATTAGTCCACACTTCCAGATGACAGAGAAAAGGTAGACCACTGAAAACATGGAATAAAACAATATTCTGACCATGAGTCATCAGTCATAGAGGACACCCACCAAACTCTTGGTCTTTAACAACAATGATGCTCCAAAGATCCTGGATAGTCCTAATTGTAAGAGGATACCACAAAGAAGGTAGCTTCTGATAGAGTCCCAATGCACAGAAGTCCTAATTCACATAAATTTGAAACAACACCATAAATTTCCAAATTTCACAGAAGGCCCAGGCAGACCCTAGGGAACTCATTTAAGGCTCCCACTGTAAAACCACATTACTGAGTGTCCTGGTTTTGCCACCAAACTGAGTTGCAGTACCTTGTGCATATCTTAAATGCTCTAGTGACTACCTGCTCCATGTTAGCTAGTGTATCCATTTCTTCTTCATTTTTCAGAGAAAACAATTAATAAGTACCACGGAAGAGGAAGTGGGATTTTTCTATATAAATTCAGCTTGTATATGTTTTGAGTTTTTTGTTTGGTTGGTTGGTTTTTTTGGGTTTGATTTTTTTTTCCAGACTGTAGTTTAACTGATTGCTTCTGCCAGAACTGACTGAGGACAGGATCATCACAGTATTTAACAGACAAGAGTGATCAAACTGAACATTAATATGTTTACTGACAACAAATGGAACAGTCATGGAAGAAAAGGCACATAGTCTCTCTGGTGTCCTTCCTTTTTCTGTCCATGGTGAACATGCTATAAATTCACTTCCACTCTGGGTCAAGATGTAAAGTTATCATATGACTGGATTTGGCACATGAGCATTCAGTATTCTACAAATCTACAATGTTTCTTACCGTAAACAATGACTGTTGTGTTAACAGCTTTGATTGATGGCCCGCTCTTCACATGGCAGGTATACTGGCCTTTATCAATATCACGCACTTTGTCAACAACAAGGATACTGTAAAAAATATTGGCTTCTGTGTTCTTCTGGTCAATGCGCTGTGTTACAGAACCTCTCTTCCTTGTCTATAAAAGCAAAAATGAACAAGAAAGAGCTTAATCAAATAAATTTCATTATTATTAGGAGTTTTATTTTACTGTACTGCCGCAATACCTTAATAAAAACATCCAGATCCCTCTGTACAGCACAGACATGCAAAAGATGCCTAACATTTCTGGAGGGTCAACAATAGAAATTCTAAGTAACATTATAAAGCAATTCATTCTTATCTTCACCAAAGTTGTACTTGCATCCAAACTAGTTCTTTCCAGACAAAGATCATCCCTTCTTATGTCTTGCCATACCAACACGCTCAGCTCCCCATTGCTCCTTGTCCAGCATTGCTTGTACAAATCCCTGGAGCCACTGGCACATTGTTTGGTGCCTGGATTCAGTGTCCATAGGCAGCAGACATATAGAAGAAGAGGGCATTAACACAAGAAGGAGCGAATTCTGGAAACACTATAGGCAGAAAAGGGACTAGATTTGGCAAGGGAATAACAGGGTGGAACTGAAGATAATGTGAGTCTGAGGAGTTATTTCCTGCAACTCCTCCTCAGCCTTTGGCCTCAGAGTTTATTTAACCCAGGACACTGTTGTCTTATAAACACTGAGCACCCTTCAGTTACCATCCAAATAAAAACAAAGTAGAATTTCACAAGCGTGGTGCCTGGCTAGGGTTTGGTAAGGCAGCAATGAGCAACACAATATATTTGGAGCATTTCTTGTTGCTAAGTTGTTTATTTCTGAGGTTAAAAAAATGCCAGGGAAAATGGTTACAGTATACAAGAAACAATTGCATTAATCTTCCCTATATAATATAATAATAATTTCAGCTTGTGATTAGGCACAATGAGTGACATAATAAATGATCTTGATGTGAATCACCAGCATAAATCAAATTGTCCTGAAAGGAATGGGAGTTGTAAACCTTAAAATAATGTCAAATTTCTTATCAGCTTTACACGGACGCCCTGGCAGTTGTTCTGGAAGCGACAAATATTTATGAGGATGCTCCCAATGTGGGGGGAGGAGAAGCACATTCAAGATCATTCCTGTAGTTGTCAAAACAAGAGGATTGTTCATGTGACACTTAACAAATGAGATCTTGGCTAGCTAAATAAAAAATATCTTTTCTAAACATGCTTGAGTTGGGTGCCTGACTGTCTGCCAGTCTTTGAAATGAATGTGTTGAGAAAGACAGCCTAGCTGAAAACTCTTTTTTGTCACAAGAGAGAGCTCCTGCTTGGGTCTGGCTGATAGATTTCTACAGTTTCTCCAGGTCGAAAAGAAGCTCCCAGAGATGAAACAGTTCTAGTGTTCCCTCTTGATTAAGCAATATAACCAGAGTGCATTGTGTAAACATGTTTACTCATTCAATTAAGCACCAGAAAGAAAAAATAAACCTTTAAAGACATGCCAGTAAGGGTCAAAACAATGGAATGTGAGCCACGGCAAGCATTTTGAGGCAAAATTCCTCTTGGGATGCTGGATGCAATGCGGTCTATGGGAAACCCCCAGTTTCTTTATTTCAGCCACAGCACTCACCTCTCCAGGATAAGTCCACGTCATCTGCACTCTGGTGTTCCAGGCTGCAGTGACAGTGCAGTTAATTGCCAGGCTTTCTCCTTTCAGCAACTTGACAAGACGCGGGGTGCTTAACTGAACATCAAAAATTGTGTTGGCTGCATGTGATGGAGAGAAAGCAAAGTGAATAACGTCACCAGAGCAGAGTGCTTTCTGAAAGATGGGGAGTGGAGAACATTACTTACTTTCTCGGTGTGTTAGGTACTTTGTGCTATACTTGTGTCCACCGACGGTTGTCTCGCAACTCAGGAGCCCTATGAATTTGTAGGTTGCCTTAGGTATTCTGAAGCCTTTCATGCTGTCCCAGATTATTGTCTTGCCATCAGGAATTAGGGTTTCTCGTGGAATCTGGAAGTGTCAAACATGCATCTTAAAAACAGCTCATCCTCATGCCACTCTCTAATCAAAGCAGCCTAATAAAAAGGAATGGGAAAAAAAAACCCTAAAAAATGCCAATCAAAGTAGAAAGGATGACATTTAAATATGCAGATTTTTCAAGTCACATTTTCATCACAAAATAGAGGAAAAATCTGGGAAAAGAATGTGAATGTTTTATTTGTTTCCAAGATTTCATTATTTATAACAGGATGTAATTTTTGACACAATAGATTGACATTATCATTAGCCTCAGCACTTGGGCTGCTATTCTGTTGGCTCCTGGTTGGCAGCTAAAGTGCTCGCCTTGGCAACCTTTGCAATTAAGCATCCTGGTTTCACCACTGAGACATATATACACATTTTCAATGGAGGTGACAAATGGACTTAATTTGCTGTCATTTCGTGGCTTTAACAAATTCCTGCCAGGATTCAATCATGCTTCTCACATTTATGTTATCTAAAGGACTGGACTATTAAAAAAAAAAAAAAAGTTAAGGACATAAATGCCTGTTCCAAAGCTGACAGGATGCAGAGTACACATCTCTAAGTCATTACATGCAACATGAAGTGCAAATTTTAAAGCCACAAATCTTTCTTGGGCAGTTTTATTGAGAACTACTGATCATACCAAATGAGGAAAGTCGTATTGACTAGAGATTTTGAAAGGATGCCTTGAAACAATAAGTACATCACATTTCCACAGAAAAAGTATTCAGTACATTTTTAAAATCCGGCACTTGTAAATCCTTCTGAAGCTGAGGACCCAACAAGTAATTAGTGTAAAGCCGTCAGGTGTTTTTAAACTTGAGACCTGAAATCTAATACAGGCTAAAATATTGCCATGTGGGATCAAATATTCACTTTGTCAGTAGTAAAGATTATATTTTACATTAGGATCCTTTGAGTTTTAAGTCTAATTTTAATAAGGTTTCAAGAAAACCCTGAAAAGGCAAAGCATGATATAGGCATTGAAGCTCAGAGAAGACCTCTTGCTTTCACATCATGTTTTTGTTGTTATGCCTTATCAATGGAAGAAATGCCACTGTGGATAACACAGAGGTCAGCCATGAGTACAAAGCCTGCATGTGACTCTACTTCTATAAAGCTTGTTTTTATGGTAAAAATAACATGTTTTTAAAGATGGCATGTAGCAGAGTTTCTTCCACTTTATTTGAGCAGAGGACTTGTATGCTGGCCAGTCCCCTCCTTCTTACAGCCAAAGCCAGCACGGGTGGCTGCCAACAACTGGGAGAAGCGTGGCTGCCTGGCACCTTCTGGCGTGGTACAACTTCCCTCCAAAACACGGCACTCTTAATGCTGCCTGCTTAACGTGTACTGAAAGCTGCCCCCGAGATTACAACCACTCATGTCATGCCACTTCCTCAGACAGAAGTGCATGATGAATCAAATGAACAATAATTACAGAGCACAAAATGCTGCGGTAGAATTCCTTATCTTTACAACAGCTGATAAAACACTATAATAAGCAGGCAAATCACAGGGAAAGTGTGTGTTACACACACACACACACACACACACACAAGTAAAGCCCGTTACATTACAGCCTGCTGGCTAGCATTCAGCAATATCTTGGACTCGAAGAGCTCTGTTGCCATTCCTGCACTAAATAAAACAAATATTCAAGGCTTTGGTTTAAATAGTTCATAGTTACGCTTTTGAGAGCTTCAACTGGATTTATCCTCTTGCTGCTTTGGTGGAAACCAAACTACTTCTGGGCACATTCCTCTATAGGTTTTCATATATACCGTGAAAAAAAAGAGACAAGTCAGAGCTTCAGAGCCTCCTTAGACTGACATTTCCCAGGGAATGCGTTAACTTCACGTTAATTATTTAATTGACGGATTACTGGATTTGTATTATCTATACTCCAGGAATGGGAAAGTAACCAAAACACTCAGGAAGTGTCTGAGGCTTGGAAATAAAGTGCTCATAAATATGATCCTGTTTTGCAAAACCAAATTTTGTTGGTTGTCTGTATATCCAATAGGCTCACCTGCTCCGGAGGCAAATCTTTGCCTACACAGTTTACTCATCTGACACCCCTAAAAACCAGCCAGAGCTACATCTTTTTACGCAGCTTTTTGCAGCTTCAAGACTAAGCAGTTGCACACACTCACACAGGAAAGCATAAATTGACACTTTTAATTTAATGTACGGAATACTTGAGAAAACTGAAGTCTACAACTAGCAAAAGGCCACTGTGACACAGCTGGTCTCTGGCTAAGTCAGGGAAACAAGATACTGCAAGAAGTCCCTTTCAGAGGGTGGAAATACCAGAATTTTGTCTCAGAGGAGAACAAGAGTGGTGGCTGGGTGCTCACCCTCACAGCCCTTCACAGCTCTACTCTCTCTCCTTACTTGCTTTGGTTTCTCACCCAGCTCTTCTCCACACTGTTCTCCTCTGCCAACCCCACTGATTCAGATGACTTGTTTCCCACTCTCAGAAGCACATTTACTTTGCTCTGCCCTAAACCAGCTTCCAGGCCACCACCTAGAGACACAACAACATCACCATGATAATGACTGTATAGATGATATAGGACAGAGGGTCCCAGAGTCACACAATAATTTGGGTCTGAAGGGACCTCTAGAGGTCACCTGGTCCATCCCTCATGCAAAGAAGGGTCAGTGTAGTTCAGGGCCTTGTCAAAAAACTCATCCATTTGAGAGAAGCAAAAAAAAACCTATGAAGAAACACCGTGCTGGAACAGTGAGATTTCCACTGAAGCAGCAGAGGATAAATTCAGCTAAAATAATAGCTTACAGATGGGTACCAGCACATAATGAAAGGCATTCAAAGAATCAATTTGTTGGACAGCTGCAGTAAACATGGAATTTACTGTCTATATACTTATCTGCATGAACCACATTGCTGTGAGTCCCAGCACGGTCTTGGCCTTTTACCTTCTTTGTACTTTGTTTCAAACTAGATTTGAGTTTCTTTTGGTATAGGTTGTGCCTCCTTCTTTGCTCAGCACCAATTACTGAACCTTTTTGGTACCTGGTGGCATTAACACAGTACCACCACAAGGTTTTGGGTATATACATATGGACAAGAGTATATAGTCAAGCTGTGGTTCCCCATGTCTCCAGAGTCAGAATGTATTGGAAAGAGCCAGCTGAGTATAGTAAAAATGTACATTAGAGTTTTTAATGCTTGTCTTTTCTTTCATGTTTCTATCAATTTGGGAAGGATGAGGTGGCATCATTAAGAATTCAGACTGTCCAGGTGTGTGACTCTCAACATCCTTGGGCTTTTTTTCCTCTTTTTATTCCTTAGGCCAAAGCTTATTCATCTCTATTCCTGTGAATGTCATTGTTGACTTTATAACAGAGAAAGAGGGGAGGTTTAGATTAGATATTTAGATTAGATATTAGAAGTTTTTCACTGTGAGGGTGGTCAGACACTGGAACAGGTTGCCCAAGGAAGTTGTGGATGCCCCTCCCTGGAAGTGTTTAAGGCCAGGCTGGATGAGGGTTTGAGCAACCTGATCTAGTGGAAGGTGTCCCTGCTGATGGCAGGGGGGTTGGAACTAGATGATCTTTAAGGTCCCTTCCAATCCAAACCATTCTATGATTCTATGAATCCAAAAGGAAAGTAAACAGAAGAATCAAAACATTGTACCAAAAGATGATGCTTTCTCTGTTTAACTAGATAAGAGCAAGTGAAGCCAAAAGAAGTGCATACCTTAGTTACAATAAGGTTTATCTTATTTTAAGGATCTTGAATGAGGCTGCCAGAATCATATTGACAGGAAAGATGATTTTAGAGGCTCTGGATATCTGTCTATTAAGTATTAGGTCAAAACTATAAATTAATTTCACAGGTCTTCATATGATGGAGAAGAGAAAGGGCCATCAGTTGTTGCAGATACAGGTTATAACAGGACCCGAAGGCTGGATTTGAATTGACAAGCTCCATCTCTATTTCCTGACCCCTGTTTTATTAGCTTCTTGATAAAGACTCCTCCTATGTTGTATATGATTGCCATGCTATAGAATACAATTTGTACAGACGCACAGCCTGGAAGGTAGAGCAACACAGTATCTCAGAAGGGCTAACTAAGGTAAAGGTGCAGTTTTAGTAAAAAAAAAAAAAAAAAAAAAAGGTGTAGTATTGAAGATGGACAATAAACCTTCCCCACATTGGTCCACTAAAACTAAGAAGTAGCACTTCACAGGAACAAAATGCTGGAGGTCATACTCATGCAACTGTCCCAACGAGTCCTTTCAGAAGAGGAAGATTACCAAAAAATATTCCATATTTTTACTTCCTGGCAATACAGAATGCAGAATTTAATGACTCTAATGCTGGGATTTTCTTTCCAGATCCAGAGGACTGCATTATGGGGACACTGACTTCTTCCTTTATTGCTAAATAGAAAACACTGAATAGCTTTTGCCAGCTCTCCAGAAGTAGTTTGCCTGCAGCTGTGAAATGCATTTAACACATCTCTGAATTGCTATGTGAGCAAAAACTTGCCGGAATCTTTGTACATGGGTGTCACAGATGACAAATAAAGTAAGATATGATGTAATGCATTGTAGCTTACATACTTCAGGAAATTCTGTGGTGAATTAGGGAACACGTTTATTTTTCCTGGAATGCAAAACATGTAAGCAACCAATTCTTTCTTTCAAGACTTGGCTCCAACCTCTCTTTCTCCTTCCTAGGGTATTACATCTGGTTTTGATGGTGTAAAGATGCATCTTACACCACAACCCCAAGCTAAAGGCAAGCTGATATGAAAAAAAGAAAGTAGATATGTCTCAATCTTCTCCAAAAAAGGAGAAAACCCCCTTATTTTGATATTGCTTAATAAGAGAGAAACCTGACAGGAATTTTCTCAATTACGAATTGAATATGCTGACATTTCAGAAGCAACAATACAATGCCCAAATAAGTTCCCACTTAACAATATCCACCCTATGGAAAGCCAAGCCTCATCTACTATTGATTCTATAGCCACAGAATCTTGTGTTTGCAGAAATCCTTGTACAGCCACAGCAATTCTCCAGGGACTTCATTTACCAGCTGTTCCAGAGGAAAGAGGAGAAAAGGCCAGGGAAGAGATGGGAGGAAATCTGTTCTCCTAACAAGAAATTCCTTCCTGGGCTTAAGAAACCTTTGTCAGTGAAAATGTAATAAAATGGTATTAAAAGTTTAATTTCTTCAGAAAACTCCCACCCAGTGTAAGAGATTTGATTAAGCCCTTCTGTGAGATATGAAATGAAGCCTCAGGGTCAAAATATTTCTAAACACACTGTCACTCAGAAACTTTTTTAAGAAACACTAAATTATTGAAATATTTCAAAAGCATTACAATAGTTGTAAACAAACAAACAAACAAGAGTGTTATCCACAATAACACCTTCAGAGCATGTTTGGATTGAGGTACCTTTTTTAAAGTAACAGCAATGTTTGGTGCTGTGACTCTGCATGGAATGATCATTTCTCTTCCCACAGTCATGTGTATTATTTTGGGTATATCACTGTGCATCTCTACAAATGGATTGCCTGTGTCTGCAAGAGAAGAAAAAATAAAATGTTAATATCTGGCATCTTACAACAATGTATGGAAATTGCAATGGTGCATACAGTCTTAAAAGAACTGGCTAACCCTGTCCATAATGTAAGCTGGACAAAGTCCTCAAATCACTCTTCTGTTTACTTTTATCTAAACAAGTTTAGTAAAATATTATTGAATATTTGAAAATATATTTATCACTCAATATCAATAGCAGTACTTTGGTATCTCCTTTAAAATGCAGGAGAGGTGAAGTACATTTTTGCCATTACAGCATCATCTCTACTGCTGAGAGATGTGTTTCTTATTTCAGGGCATTTCTGTTTTATTATCACCAGAAGAAATAATAAGATCAGAAGTGACTGAAATTCACTTATCGGGAAACCCCTAAACAAGACATATTTCTGCTCTCTGCAAGGAAATTGATAGAAAAAACTCATAATGACTTCACCAGGAGAAAGAATCTACTGCGATTTTCAACCCTGAGAGTGCCGACTAGTGAGAGTTAATTATTCTTCTTCTTCCACTATCACAATACCTATATGTCTCTTTTGTAAGTGACAAGGTAAATGAAAATGCCAGGAAAACATTCATTCCTGTTCGACTCAACAACTAAAGCTTGGCAGAGTAATTTACCGTCCCTCGAACAATCCTTTTAACAAAGGGCATTGTCATAAATAGCTTGTGCTGGGAACAGGGAACATTGCTGCTGCTATTGTTTGGATCACTTAACAAAGAGGGTCTCAAGCCACAGGCTCTAGCTCCAAATCTTCTTTGCAGGTGTTCAGATTTGAAGGCTCAGTTTGACTCACATCACAGATACTCTGCCTCCAAATTAACATAAGATTTGGTTTTTAACTCTTAAATTTGGAACATTCAAATCTTAATTCTGCGCTTATCTACACCTCCAATGTTTTTTCAGGCAAATCCTATTATTTTCACTCAGTCAAAAATCTTACAAATAACAATGGAAATCTTTCTTGGATAAGAAATGAGTAAAGCTAGCAAGAACTGACCCTTTATAAAACCTCAAATTGTAATACTTTATTCAAGTGTTCTGGTCCCAGACTTCTGCATGTTGACCTATGTTCACTCAAGCAGTTCTTCAAATACATTACTTTTGCTTCTCTTTCAAAAGTATGATCTGCACTTCCCAGTGCCATAAAACTGTTCTGCCCTTAGGAACCTCTTTTCTTATTATACACAATAATATTTTTGTTTGAGACGTCAAACAGGAAGAGAAGCAAATTCTGCTCTAATTTATACTGAGGAGAATCCTAAAGTAGAGTATCTCAAATGAACCTCGGGATACAGAAAAAGTTTTCCTAAAGAGGTTTAATGAAACTGTTACACAAACTTTCTGAAATGAAAACCACAATGCTTTATTTAATAATAGGTGTTAAATGTCCACTGAGATCGCAAAAGGAACTTATGAGTAATAGAGGATGCGTATATAATAAAAAATACCCTAAGGACTTGTTAGGCTAACGTTTCCTCTGCAGTACGATTCAAGGAAAGACCAAGAATGAACCTGTTTGTAGTATGGTGAAAAGAACCTTTTTTGTTTCAGGGGCTGAAGCCACAGAAGAGGTCACCTGCCCCTTAACATCACCAGACAAGCGGATTTACTACTCCCCGAAGACTCATTCATCTTTGTCACAAAATTAAGAGCTCCTGCCCAAAACCAGCAAGCTTTGCAAAGCAGTTTCCTGTATCATAATCTCCAGATCATTACAAGTGTGAGGAAGAGCTGTTCTGGGGACTACCGGCGCTGTCTGCAGACACAGTGTCACCACTGACTGGTGCCAATATCACGGCAGTGGGGGCTGTACGGCTCAGATCTCGCAGGATTCCTGCCCACCCGAAGGCAGGGACAGGAAACAAGCACAAAACACCATGCTTGGCTTTTTTTCTTCTTCAATGGAAATGCACGTTCACGCCTAGAGAAGTCAATGAAGTGCTCTATAAGAGTCAACTAAACACTCTGGCTGCTCTCAGTAGGCTTTAAAGCTCAGTCACAGCCTTTCTTGGTACACTCCCTGCAGTGGTACGCCAAGGCGTCTCCATGCCCCCGCTATTCGCGTGCAGAGCTCCCATTGACATCACTGGGGACTTCCGCCATGGGCCAGAGGGCAATCGATGGCCCCAAGTGCTCCAAATGTCTTCCTGCTTTTGATTAAAAGAAATACGCATCATGTTTCCTAGCACAGATTTGTTTTCATAATAAGTGTGGAAGCTTTTCCTGATTCCCTTTGATTTTATTCTGCTTCCTTCTTAATGGTCATAAGGGGATACTCGCAGTGCCTGAAGACCAGAATCTGGTGCAGGCTTTACCAGCCTGGATCAGGCAAAGCCGAACCCACAGCAGCACTAGGGCAAGTTATGTCACGTTAGCTGGGTATGCCAACAATGCAGAATCCTTCTGCCCCTAAATAACAACGTACCTTGCTTCTTTTTTCCT
>NW_010315905.1:35437-52456 GCF_000700745.2 Antrostomus carolinensis
GGCTCCCGCTACTTTTCCTCCTAATGCCTTCCTGAGGGGAGGTAAATGCCATCCTTCCCTGAACAGCTGGCTGGCAGCATATCTGAGATGACCTAACCTCCCATCAGCAGTCTTCTGGGCCAGCTTCACTCATTTTTATGTTTAGAAAGCTCTGGACATAAAAGGAACATCATGGATTGGCCTATCTTGAAGACCAGATCCAAGTTACATATTCAGTTCCATCAGGATTTGGAGTGGAAGATCTAAGAGGGTTGACTTGTTTTTTGAAATTTTTTTTGTTTATTTTTGCTTCAGAGCTGCTTGCTCTGTAGTAAAATGAACGATGGACAGACAGAACATTTGCATATGCTAAAAGTTACTTTAAAAGTCAGTTTAGTGTATTTTTAAATTGTGCCTGGAATTAATGATTGTGTGCTGGTTTGACTGTGTTCCTTATGATATCTCTCCATTCCAAACAACATGAAACCACACAGAACACTCATGAAATCACAAAAACCATGAAGGTCACTTGCTATATTGTTAAAGAACATAAATAGCAGCTTTTTATTAAGCTGGCTGGCAGCCAGATACAAACTTGATAAGAGACTTAACACAAGCAATATTATGTCTGCTATCAGTAACTTGTCTGGGCTATTTATGGGGTTTACACAAACAACTGAATTAGCCAACACCGAAATGCCAAATTCAGAAAAGATGGAGAGGTTCTTTATTTCCACAAGCCTCAGCTACTGTTCTTTGGTTTGTTTTGTTTTTAATAATCTGAGCTATGTAAGTCAGCGTACTTAGACATACATTTGCAAGAAGAAAAGTCTCTGCACGAAAGTCCGAGCTCCTTGAAATCTCTGAAAGATTGTCCTCTGCAGTTCTTCCAAAATACGTACTTACACTTGGCTCATCATTAAGATCTTTTTCAGGCTAAAAGAGCCAAAACAGTTTCCTCATATTCACATAATACCCTTTTCCCTCACTCACATGAAGAGGACCAGAGTCTTTATTAAAAGTACAGACATGCAAACTTCATTAAAGTTCCTGGGCCAATTGCCAAATTCCTCTTTCCATTGTAGGGATTCACCCTAACTAACTTTATTTATCCCAGCTAAATTAGTAGGACTGTTCAGAAGTAATTTGAGAACCTCGCACACCAAAAGTGGCTCTCATCTCACTTACACATCTAAAATATAGACTTTTCTCACTGAGAGAGGTGGCCAAACTGTTAGTGTTGTCACTGGGGAGAAAGAGCGAATTCTGCCATGGGACTCAATTGACCTGTTTTAGACATATCTTTTACAATGAGATGCATCATGCCCTAGGAAAGGCACCTATTCAACCTGCTCATATGTAGCTGCCTATCTTCCTTAAGAAAAAAAATCCCACACTGTACATTCAGGAGCCCAACACTTATCAGCAAGAAGGGTTTTTCCACTCTTGCCTCTTCTTAGCCTGTAAAATAGTACTCTTCAAATTCAAATGATTTCTAAACCTTGAAGGAAGACTTGAGATGTAAATCAATAATCACAGAAGTCCACGGAAAAAAACTAAAAAGGCGGAGAACATATCTGGAGCACATTCAAGCACAGAGCATTTCTAGCATAATTGCACAGAGATTTTTAGGCAGGGTTTATTTCTTTTCCTTTGGGGCCAGTTATATTATGCTATCATCAACGCAGGTCCATAATACAAATAAAACACAGTTAAAACTCTTAAGGAAAAATATTCTTACCCACATTAGCCAGGAAACCCACACTAGAACAACTACTATGTTCAGAAAGCAACCTCTAGAAAGGTTAATGGACATTAGGAACACTTTTTCAGATGTATCCCTCTGTCATGATGGTTCATCTTGGAAGTCTATTTCTGTTTCAGTAGGAGCTATAAGACTTAGTGAGGAAGAAGGACCTTGGAGGGCTTAATGCTTGGCCTTTGTTGCTGCCAAGGCATCTGCACATGCTCCGCTCAGCACAGTATACTATGATGTGAAGTCCATGTACACACAATGACAAAAGCATGTCAATTATAGGTGATTGACGTCAGCAAGTCTTAGAGGACTCTGATTTGTAACAGGAACCTCATTAGATACTAAAATTGTGTCTGCATACTTGATACAGCTGTAGCATAGTTTAATTTCAACTAGCTTCCTTTCCATAAGAGAAGCGCTACCGTGACTCTGACAGCACAAGCCAAAACCGTACTGCTTATAGGTTAAAACTGTGCCAAAAGCAAAGACAACAAAAAAGGACAAGGGAGGAAGGGTTTCCCAGGCCTCAGCATGTTCTTCTGTCAGTACCTTATTTCTGAATAAGAAGAAGAAGGAAAAAGAAAATCTCCCTTTCTGTTAGCTTTCAGGGTGTTACTGCTTTTTTCACCTGTTGAATTATTTTGACTTTGACGCTTCTGATCTTATAAGACACTTTTGGAGAACTCTTTGGATGCCCTCCCCTGCAACACAGTACTTTTAGGTTTACAAGAATCAATCCATTCAAGCTTAATCTTAAATCCATGTCAGTTCTGGGTCTGAATCCAGCTATCTGTCAACAAGCAGACCTCCCAAGGAGATGCCATACAGTTAGCACTTGCAGAATACAACTCTAGAGTTCGAAAATGCACTCAAAACCCCAGAGGTTTTGGCACGTCAAAGCCCTTAATTTTGAACTGTTCATCCTAAAACACGTCTCAAGCCAAATATCCAAAACTAGTGGACATGTTTAACATTCTAGACATCAGTGAGTACAAATATTCTTGGGACCTTTACTTTTAATTACCCAGCTCTGACTTGTCTCAGCTGACTTAAATAATCTCAAAGCAAGATATCTATTCTAAGTTTGTTCTCCAGATTCCTTGTAAAGTCCGTGATGAGATGGTCCTTTTTTTCTCTCTGGTAAGTACAGAAAGAAAACAGACAACTGCCTCAACCTAAAGGTCTGATTTTAAAATAGAATATTTTGAATGGCACTTGTTTGAAGTACCAGTACATGTCTCATTTTGCAAGGAAAACTATGCAGTCAGAAGACATACACAGCAGGAGCGTGAGGAGAGGCAAGGAGAGGGAGAACATTGACTGAGAAATGGGCTAATACCCTAAAGCCAAGTACAACTTCACTTAGAGAAGAATTCTTTGTTGCAGCAGAATTAAGACATTACTTTTGTATATTAATTGCTGAAAGTTGTCTTCATCACAGGAAGCAACAATACTTCAACTTGAATCAAAGTTTGTTTAAATTCTTGCAAAAATTTAACCTTGATATATCAATGTAATTGAATGTGTCTGCTTTTTCTGTCATACCACAGGAACAAATGATCAAAGGCAAGAGATGATGGGAGTAGGGAATGAAGAGAACTGCACATTTTTGGAAAAAAAGCGAATGAACTCCAGCAACTAGAAAAGACTGTCTTGGAGATACCAAAACAAAGGTTGGCAGAAGGAAAAGCCTTTAGCACTGTCCCCAGGGGAAACCCTACACAGGTTTCAAAACAGCCTGCTGACAATTTGGCGTTTCTTAAATGTCTTTATTTCATACTTATATTTTTCAAGCAGAAAATTCCCCATGCCTCACTCCAATGTACGCAGTGAGTGTTCATTACAAATCTTTCCATTTTACTACTAGGCTGCAGTCACATAACAAAACTAAGATCAGAGCAGCTTTTGGTCTGAGACAGTGGAGAAACTGGCAAACAGGCTTTGTTTCATTTCAGATTTTTCCCATGGCTCCCGGTGGAAGTCAGGCCATCAATTTTCTTAGAGCAAAGTCCAAGGCTCTTACAAGAATTCATTTCCCTCACTTGATGTCTCAATTCCTGAGCTCTGTGTGGTTAAGTTGCTGAGGCACACACTGCACACTCACTCCCCTGTGCAACTCAGTAGTGACCTCTCCAGCTGAAAGAAGGGTGGTGTCAGGACTAGCTCCTGCAAGAAAGGTCACCAGCCTGCCTATTCTTGATCACCCAAACACAGGACTTCAGAAATGCTCAAGCCATCCTGAGACACATAGGACTTGCAGTCTCCTACTCATCATCTTGCATCTTGTTTTTGTCTAAAGAAGCTCATCTTCTGCCATAGCATACATTCATTACTGAACCAAAGGACTTACTGGGTCTTTTGGGTTTTGGTTGTTGTTTTTTTGTTTTAGTTGGTTGGGGTTTTTTTGTTTTGTTTTGGGGGTTTTTTTTGTAAATCTAGTTCATAGTCAGTATCACTCTAATTACGGAAATAAATAGCATTTTAAAAACAATAAGTGATGACTTCCTGTAAAAACAATATCAACTTTCCTGATCCAGATTCTATGTTTGTAAATAGCAACTATTTGTTCTCATCTGCAGCATGCTAAGACATGGGAAACAGGCACCTCAGTGATCCACATGGAACTAATATGGGAAATGGACTGACAAACGTCCTGCCACAGGAAACAATACAAAACTAGGAGGGACACAAATTTTACAAATGTTTATTTCCTAAGCACCCACAAATTCATATAAAAGAAAACTAAACTCAAAAAAGGTAGTCTTCACAGAGGATTTTGTTATCCCCATATCACTCTCCCTTGAGCCATGCGTGTTCACAGAAACAATGACTTATATTAAAAGATTCCTTAAGTATTGTCTTTCCAAATGCTAATGTTGCACTGATCAGAAACAGTGAGCTTTGGTACTCAGTATCTTGTTTCTTTTCAAACTACTCAACAATTCTTCCTGAAATTGTAAATTTTTGGAGGACTAATATACCTTTCCCCACCTTAGGGCAGAGTGACACTTTCAACAGGCATTAAATGAGCAGTTACCTTGCAGTCTCCCTCGTTACCAGTAATTTGCCCTAACTCTCATATGTGTATACTAAGACACAATCAACACTTAAGTATTAAGAAATTGTTTTTCAATCAAAATGATTGTCAAATGGAGAAAATTAAGATGCCAAAGATGTCTAAGCTTGATACAGGTTTGACCTTTCCACTTTTTACTGTCCTTCAGCAAGTAAGGTAGGATGAGAAACATAATCTAATCCTATATTCAACAGTGACATCAACATTTAATGATGGAATGTCCTTGAAAAAATCAACAAAACGAAGATACTGAGGCAGTCTTCCTCAACTGATTGGGGGAGGAACACAGACTGATGGACTGTACAAAAACTTTTTCTCCAACTATATGTTTCTCTTCCATCATCATATGAATAACACAGAGAATCTTGGTTCATGTCTAACTGAGGATCTGTTTCAGACACAAGCAAGCTATGTACAACTTGGGAAGCAGTGAAGAGTTAGAAAGACTGGTTGTGTCTTCCGTTTGTAAAAATTCAGGATCCAGAAAAACTAACACTTCAAACAGGAAAGAAATCAAGAGAATGTCAAGGAATCTCTTATATTTTAAAGTGGGTTTAGCAGAGAGGTTCTCAGCCAGAGTCACAACCACCCTTGTTCTTTTCATGTGGTGAACAGAGAGAATTGTGGGTAGATCTCGGATAGAGATGACATCCAAGGTAGGAGGTTCAAGAAGGTCCTATGATGGGAAACTTGCAAAAATCATCCAAGAATATTGGAAGTTGACAGCAGGAAATATTGATCACTAAATGAATAACCTACTTTGGTTATGCTTCCATGGATGCATCTGTAGTTGGATATCCAGTGAATTATTTGAAAATAGTTGGGTGAAAAAACCACTGCAGTATATTGCAGATGAAGGAAAACAGGATGAACAGCATGAATTATTCAATAATTCTCAATAAAGCAACACATTATAATGGGGGCAGCTATCTTATTTTCTAGCACTGTAGTAAGAGGTCCACTTCATTCTGCTTTTTCACAGCACCAGTCTCACTCTTCATGTCACAAAATGAAAACAAAGGCTAATTCACTCTGATGTGAGCTTGTTAGAAGCAGCAGACACATAATTTGGAAAACTTCCAGTTCCACATTCTCTGTAATATGGGCTTTTAAAATCTATGAATCTTGATATCCTACCATAATCTATTAATTTTATTCTGTAAAAATAAAGAAAAACTAAAATATAAAATTAAATTTAATCTCTAAAGTGTTTATCATTTCTTGTTTTATTATTGTGTATATTGAATTCAACTGTCCTGAGAAGTGTCTGATTAGCATCCTGGAAGAATACAGGATCAGAAAGCAATTTCTGTTACAGCCTAACTGACCTAATTCCAGCATTTCCCATACATTACACAATACTTGTTTGCTGAACACAATTCTGTGTTTTGTTTGATTCCATTTATTTTAGATATTTACAATCTATGTAACATGGACTACAGAGTACATTTTTGAACATGACAACATGCAAATAGTAATTTTCTACAGCATGAGAGAATTCAATGATCTGGACAGACAGCCTTGGCATCCTTCAGCTGCCTACAAATCTATAATCTTACACAGACAGGTTAAAGTGTAGCACTTTAACCTGTAGCAGATATATGGTTTTCATTATTCATCATCCAATTCTGTAAGATATGATGTCTCTGGGAACCATTTCTCAGATTCACTTCTAGTCCACTTCCATACGGAGTTCTACTTATTCTAGCAGACTGGTTGTATTTGGTCTCTTTCTCTCTTAATTTTTTTCCGAACAGATAAAACACTAGCATTTGTATTTGCAAACTCTGAGAAAGCAGACTTTATACATTAATTGGCGAATCATCATGACATTTTGCAAGTCTGAAAATATCATTCAAAACCTTGTATATAACCATAGCTGAACTGCCTTATTTATCCATTTTGCTGTATTGAAGTGGAAGTACCAAGAAGTGTTAAAAAACATAATCTTACCATTAATAAATATATAGACTGTAGATTCCTTCTTCTTTTTCGCTGGACTTGTTGGGTATTTGCAGCTATAGTTTCCAGTGTCACTTGCTTGAGTTCTGCTCAAGGTCAGACTGCTGCAGGAGTGCTTCCCATTCCTTCCACAGGCATATTTAATTACTTTCAGCCTTTTGCTATCCTTACTTAGAGTTTCAGGCAAAGACCATGAATGAACCATTTCCCCCCTGCAAATACAGATAAGGAAGCAGAAACAATTATGTTGGGCTGCAATTCCCAAGCTCCAGTTCCCAAGCTTTCTTTTTTATTTTAGCAGGCTATTTCTGGGGTTCTCTTTTATCCTGTTTTCCAAAAACAACAACAGAAACAACAAAGAGCTATTAAACAATTGCCATTGAAGTTCACTCCCCACCTTTCCCCACAACATAAGGTTTCATTTTTTTCTAATTTAAGTTACAAAAAAAGAAAGTGTCAGGTGTATGAACTCCCAGCCAAATTATCAGAATCCAACTCAGCTGGTTACCTGCAGGTGAGATTTAAAGTCTGGCCTGCTTGAACAACGTGGTAGGTGCCATTTATGCTCAGCTCGGGAACTTTTAATTTTGATCCTGAACTAGATCCTAGAAAAATAAAGAAAAAAAAATTAACAATGACAAATCATCCTTTTGCCAATCCATTCACATTTATGATGCTATACTCAAAGGAGAAAGTAAAGAAAGGGGGATGTCCCCTTTACCACACATATTCTTTTGGTCTGAGCATAATCCTGCTGTCCTGACTCAGGACTCAAATAATCTTCCACAAGAATTACTCAGGAAAGAAAGTAGAAATGAAAGCTATGCAAGTTTTGGTCAACAACTTTGCTCTCACATTGTTCACTGAACATACCATGAAGAAAGTTCAGGACCTTGCGGCTACACATCTAACCAAGGAAGCGTCACCTCAAGCACCACTGGCTGCATTTCCTTAGGAAGCACCACCATGGCAGCCCCTTCAATGGGAAGGGCAAAAGTCAGCCACCTCCACAGCAAGAGCCACATGTTGACCTCTAAGATTCTGAACTCTCACTCAAACAACTTGCTGCAAAGCTGGAACTGCTCTGGAAGGAGTGAAAGGGGATTAAGGCTCTTCCCTTCCTGACTGAAGGTCACAGCACTGTTGCCTACGATCCCTCACTAGCTGCAGACTTCCTACTAGTAAAGTGGTGTCAAAAGGTAACTGGACAGTTCTACAGTAAACTCTGAGAACAAGTTCAGGGCACTCTCCAGATCAGATTTGCTGCTTATTGAGAAAGAAAGTGTGCCAATATGGCCCCAGTCATGGCCAGACATCATTCTGGTATGGGTGAAGTCCTGGGTGTCAGTATAACATAAGGTGGCTTAGGACACTTGAAAACATCCAGGTAGGCTGCTCTCAGGCCATGTGAAGGCAATATTTAGGAAGTCCATGAAAAAACCCCATGGTCAGAAGACTAGAGGAACACAGGACCTTTCCTCGCTTCAAGCTGTCGAGCACTGGAAAGGCATAAAGTTCTATCTTTGCCCCATAACAGGCTATGGCCACAAAAGCTGTTGTGGCAAGCAGACAGAAATGCATGCCTTGGAGAAGAAACAGTCCTTGATCCATTCCACTGCCCTCACACTGACAGCAAACTGTTCCAGAAGCTAGGAACAAAACAGGATCACTTTACTCCAAGAGAAAGTATTTCTTTGTCAACATAGGAGAGAAGCAGCATCATGTAAACAAGGGTAATGTGGATTTTCCATTAGAACACAGTCAAGTACAGTCTCAGTTTAGCTGTTTTAAGGCCTTCTAAGAGGTCCCTGCCACAGCCAAATATGAGCAGCCATAGGCACCAAACATAGTAGAAATACGTGAACCTTTTTGGCTGCTGTGGGTCACCCACTGAAAAGGCCTCCCTCCTTCATTGACTATAGAAGGAAATTTTGGACATCAACTCCAGCTGAGATTGGCGACTGAATTTCAATTGTATAAACCCTCCAAAGTCAATGACTGCTCCAAATTCAGCAGCTTTCACTCTGCAGCAGATGCAGCCTCAGATTAGAGGCCAAACAGCAAACCTTTGTTCTGAGATACTGACTTGAACTCTTTCAGTCTGAGAAAGGCCTAGAAGCCAAGCATCCACTTTAGGAGAGAGATGCTAAAAGTACAAGGATTGTGTACAAAAGGTAAAGAGGCACTGCTCTCATCTGCTGGTTTGGGGATTTTTTTTGCAGGGGGGGGGTTCTTTTTTCTTTTTTTTTTTTTTTTGAGGAGCCAGCTGTGCTCCATTTATTAGTATTTCCTACTAATTCCCTATAACATTGGTGGAGACAAGACAAGAGACCTAAATCACCTCCTGGGACTACATAGAACAATTCATGAAAAGAAACAACAGTAGATTAGGTCTGCAACACTGTTAGCCATAGGTCTTCAGAGACCGGTTTCTCTTCCTTAGCAAAATAGGATTTGCACACTGCAGGAGTTAACTAACTTTTAACTAATCTTTGGTATCCAAGTTAGTTATATTTATCGGTATTTTTCTTTTTAGCCCTGTATATCTTATTTAAGCTGTGGCTACAGTAGTTTTCCTGTATCTACTATCATCCATCCTTATTCAAAAGAAGTTTCAAAGGGTACACTTAAACATAGATGTAAACTAAATTATACCTCACTTGAACAGGCTTCAATCAAGGGCATAACAGAAAAAAAGAGGTCCTCTGAACTGCACCAGAAATATTACCAGAAATTTGAATTATGATACTGTACAAATGCACAGATTTCCTCTATGATTTGTCTAGGCAACATACTTCTAAGTAGAAATGAATATATTCTGCCAGCCATTAGGAGGGAAGAAAAAAGATGCAACAAATCTTTGAAGAAGCAATTTGTTAAGTGATATCTTGCAAACATACATTTTTCTCACTTACCATTTAAGGATCTCAATTCTGCAATGCTGGGTCTGCCAAAGAGCGCACTGTGCTTTTATGGGATAGCCTCCCATAGATGCTTACAGCCTATGAGTCCACTCATTTGCAGTTCCGAAATAATGACCCTAAAGCTAAACACTGAGAAACTGAGATAAGACATTACAATAGCTCAGGCAGCTTCTATGAAGAACAACCCAAGCACTTTAAGTTGAGAGGGTTTGTCAATGACCTCCAACTAAACAATCTGACATTTTCAGGAAACCACCTGCATTTCATTCATATTCATCTTGTCATCCCAGAACTGGAGGCTCAGATGCTCTCCCAAGAAGGCAGGGTTTATATCCAGCTTTATGAATCTTGTTCCGTACTTCAGAAGGGAACTGGCCCCAAGCTTCCCTGAATTGCTCCTTATTTCAGCCTCTAGAAAAGCTGAAAGCATGCAATGGTGTTTACAGACAGTTTGGTATGTATGAAAAGAAGAAAAATCAGTAATGGTCTGCCAGAGGAACCAGTCAGGATCAAAGCCCAGCTTCTAGAGTTGTAACACTCAATCCAGTTGCTTCCAGTGTAAAACTGATGGAAAGGTGGAGAAGACATGTGAGTGATGGGTGCTGAGAATAAGGCGGGACAGCAAGTCTGCAGTGCCTAGTCACGACTGTGGTGTTCAGTGCTTGGCTTTGCTCTGTCACCAGCTCCGACACCAACACCCTTCCAGGAGCAAAGCCACCCATGTGACACCATGCTCATGCCTGACTCATGCCAGGACCAGGAAACCAGCCCTGGGAATGTGTGCTGCTGTTGTTTTCAAAGTCTGCTCAAGGTGAAGGAAAATAAAACATTATAAATGTTACAGACTTTTCTCTTGGTAACTCTACAGTGATGTAAGCAAAGATGTCCGCATGAAAATCTAAAGATATATCTTAAATCAAGCGTATAAAACAAGACAGCCTGGAAGCCTGTATGTCAGAAGATCTGCCTCTTTCTATTAAATTAAAAAAAAAAATCACAAAACAAACAAAAAACCAAAAACCAACCAAACAAACAAACAAAAACAACCCCAAACAAAACAACAACAGATCTCTTCATCCCTTCCCGCAGGCAAAAAAGAAACCCATATATATACTGGATACGTATTTAAGCTTTTTCTCTTTTACACGTATTATGTATATCTAAAAGACACTGCAGTATTTGTAAATACTGTGGGTGGGATCTTAAGGAATGTTTGCTGTTTGTCTAACTTTGCTCCCATTGATATAAATCAGAGTTTCATCACTGATTTCAAGTACATTTTAGATACTTAATGCCAGTAGTTAATCATACTAATATTCAAGACCCAACAGTAATGTATTTGGCATGATATATCAGATTTGTTATACATTCATTCATTTAGTTTTTCACTCACAAAAAGCTGAAGCAAAAGATCCTATTTCTAGCCAATATTGCTGCTTTTGCAAGTATGCGAGACAATGCTTTTACCAGCAAGATGGTAAGTCTTGAAGAAAAATAGCTTTATTTGACATCCTATCTATTCATGGGTCATTAGCTTCCTTACGTTTTTAAATGCTTCAAAACTGATGCAGAGTACAAACGCAATAGAGTTTGACATGTTTACCAGAAAAGAAAAGGGAAGGAGAATAGCGGGGAAATTCCTACTGTCAATATTTAGAAGCAGATTATGCGTTCTATGTTCCTTCTCTGGGCATTTCACTTGACACTGTCTTTTCTGAAGGGTCATGACTCAACAGGACACGTTCACTTATCATTGTGCCTGTCACTTAGCGACCATCAGCAGCCTACCCTCACACTGACCTACATTGGGGGGTGCAACTTCTTTTCATGTGACAACAAGAGAACTAATTAATCCTGATAACTGAGGAATCTCCTTCCATAGAGAAAGGGCTGATTTTTTTGGCATATTCTATTTGTTTCGGAAGGCTTATTAGATACATGTGAAAGTCAGTCAATAGGGCTGCTTAATTAATGAGCAAATATTAGTTTATATTGCAAAAGTTAGCCATTCTGTCTAAAGTAACGGAAGGGCAAATATATTTTTTCAAGAAAGCAGAGGGCATAATCTGTAATTTGCAGAAGAACAAAAGAACAAACTTTCTTCAAATATTTCTGCCTTGCTAAAATGTGATGCTCTTCTTGAATGAAGTAAACAAAAATTTCAATTACCTATTAACCAAAAATACTGATTACAAGCAATTAAAAAAAAGATAAAATAAATGAACATGCATGTAATTTTCCAATAGGATGTGTGAATTCAGTTCTACAGACATAATGCCCACATTATCAAACTTCCACTTATTTTAGTTAAATCTAAATTTCTCTTAAAAGGATAGATCTGATGAACTCAAAATTGGGACCATCTTCTGGATTATAATTTCCGTTCTGATTTTTCCAGTTTCTACTTTTAAATTTCCCTTTATACATTTTGAATTTCTGCTACCTTGAGCTAAAGAAAGTAAACCCAAAATCTAGCTCTACTGCTTGGTTAAAATACAAAACCCATATGATATTAGAAGTTATTAGAATTTTCCTTGAAGTTAACAGGTTTAGTAGCCTTTACTTTTAACATCATTTTAATCATTCAAGGCTGAGTGACTGTCTTACAACCACTCCAGTTATCCTGAGCATGTTGACTGATCTTTTTTTCACCTGCACAATGAGAGGTTAAGGAGAATGATCAGTTTATCTTTGTATACAAGTGTATACAAAGAATCTGACCTTCTGGGTTTAAAGTGCCATCTGTGGGCAATAAAGTTATCCATCATGAAGTAATTGTTTCAGTCATTGTTGGATTTGCACGTGTTTTAAGGCTTGCTAAACATAACTGAACCTTTGTAGTTTTTACCATCAAATATAATTTCCTACTGATTCAAATACATTCAGCAAAAATGTATTTAGTAGAGGACACTCTTGAACTGGAAAGAGAGCACACGTGATTTCTTAACTTAATAGGGTCTTCACTTCTCTGTGCTCCTTAAAACACAGGTCATTCAGTTCAAATGCAGCCGTGGACTTTACTTTTCCTTACAAGTACTTCCTTATGAGTCATCCCATTGAAGGGAATGGGAATAACCACAAGCGTGCAGCTAATAAGCAGTTGCAGAATCCAGCCAAAATGCTTAAGAGCATGGTAGCACCCAGTGGGTTGACCTTCACTGCACATCCAGTGAAAATTAGCTGACTCTGATCTGCAGCAGCACCTTAACCACAACATGACCACTAGCTAACCTCATATGGGTTATACAGCTTTACTCCATTTTATAAGGATATCTCTGTTAATGGTAGTTTTCTGTATTTCAGAGTTCTTATTGGCAAGCTATTGTATTACCAACTCTTCTAAAGGTACTTCGGGGCACATATAACATTTTTTTTTTTTTGGGTCAAACTGTTGTACCTATCCATGATAATTCCAATTACATCATCACACCACATCACTCTATTTTAAGAGAGAGAGAGAAACTTGCGGTCAACTCTGAAAAGCCATTTAAAGTTTTGAGTTACATCTGACCATAAGGAGAAATATTGACCAACAGGTCCTCCCTGTTGATTAAACTAGGAGGAGATTCTCATCAGCATCAATACTTGCATTTATGAGACAAGAAAACTTGTAGGTAGGATTGTCTCAAAATTTTAGTGGCTATTGGAATTTTTTTTTTCCTGCCTGAGGGGCAAAGGTCTGGCCTGGTCCTGCCACAGGGCTAGAGGTAGAAGGGATCACTATGGATAATGGAAATGTCTACTTCTGTGACTGCTGGTGGCTGGGAAGAACTGCTGGAAGAAGTCATTCTTCCCTTTCCACATCAGCAATACCCTCTCTCTCATCTGTGTTGGCTGGGTTTCTAGCGCTCAGGCACAGGCAAAGCAGGCAGCACAGTCTGGTTCCTGCACCCAGAGGTAAAAGCACTATCTCCATTGCCTGTACCTCAAAATAGCCACCAGGAAAGACCTATAGCGTCAAACCATAAGCCACTCTGAGGTTCAAAGCAGTACCTCCAGGTCTTTCAGATGCCACCTGGGTCCCCATCCTATAGGAAACCTCACAGTCCTTCATACACCTAATTTCAAACCACCTCTCTGAAGCAAATCCAAACATGTCACCTAAAGTCTGCAGAAGAGAAACTAAGGCAGCTTATCTGTGAGGTAGCAAGGAGGTATCCTTATGTCCCAAGCTGACATTAACAATAGTCCAGATGAGCAAACTCATGATCTGAAGCAGCAAAATGTAACCGCTATTTCTGCCAAAGCAGAAATTTGCAGGGCAACTAGGGCGATGGGGACTTGCAAGGGTTAACAGACATAGGTTCTTGGACTCTAGGGTAGCTTTGTCACTGGTTCCTCTTTGCTCTTGTTCGGAGAGAGGCACCCTGTGTGCTGGTACATAGCCGGCAAACAAAAACACACTCAGGGCAGAAGACACAGTTCAAGCTGTCGCACTCCTCAACATATCTATCACTCACATATGCCTCTGTTGTGACTGAAATGTGTTTTCATTTGCTTTCAAGATCAAGAAAAGTGTTAGAAGCTATTTACTTACAAAGTACACGTTGATGCATGAAAAAAATAAATTCATTGATTATTCCCTCCCATGTCCAAAAGGGACTTTCTGATTACCAGTGTGATGTTCTGCAATACACATCCAGTGATTTCTGGATCAAATGCTTAAATCTGATTAATCTCAACCATGATTTAAGAATTTAAAGTACCTTTAGGATATAACAGTCAGCCAAGAAAATGGATAGCATAATGAATGAGAAAGCTGAGCTGCTGTATAATGCAGCATCATAGTAGAGTCTGAACAGCATAAGGTTTATCACAGTAGATGAGAAAAGTTCTGGGCAGACTAAAACGCTTTGACCCCGACTCCATACCCTGGAATTACATATCAGTCAGCAGGGCAAATGGATACACTACTGCCCAAGAAAGGTCTTCACAGGCACAGAAAGACGTGTACATCTATCATTTCAGCAAGTGTGTCCTTTCCCTCTCAGTTCTGGATCTCAGAGCAAGTGATAAGAGTTTATTTACTATCTGTATGCGTTTGCTGTCCCTAGACGTTTATACATGCTCTTACAAGATTAGATGCTACAGAGGCAAAGCATAACACCCAGTAGCTAAAAATAGAGCAAGTACAATTCTGATAGCACTTCATTAACACTTCTGACCACTACACACTATCATGCCAATATGATCAATAGCTGTAAATGTAAACAAATATGTATCTCCCCAAAAATTGCCAATTTTTTTGCCAGTATTTGCCCCAGCCAAGCCAGGCTGTTCTTATAGAAGCCTGTGGTAAAGCCATTTTATTAAAGAGCAGGGGTTTTTTCTCACTTCAAAATGTAGATGTAGAAATTTAAGCTGAAATCACAGCTGGTTATTTGAAATAAATCTGGCTTCAGTTACTACCAATTGAAATTACAACCATTTCCCATCATGCCTGGGCAGCCAAGGCCATGCAGTTCAGTTGCATGTGTCCATGCAACACCTACTGGAAGGTGTTTGCTTCACCAATTCATTAAAACATTGTGTCCTGTCTGCCCTAAAGTCACCAGGTGACTTTTGTGCATGAGTGTGGGCACTTTACATACTGCTAATTAAAAATAAATTTCAAAGTTTAACATCCAGAGAACCTGAGGGCGGGGGAGGGGGGGGGAATCTTAGTTTCCTCTTTTATACATACAATTTTAATAACTCTAGAAACTTAGCATCTGAAATAAGCACCTTTGCCACTCTCAAGCATCTTTGCTACTACCTAGCCTGGCAAAGATGCTGATTTCATTAGCTATATAAGGAGAAAGCAATTACAGAGAAGAGGTAAAACCAGCCATAATCACAAACTTCTGATTTCCCCCTGAGCATATGGAATTGAAAATGGGAATCCAAATGTACAACATTAACAACTCCACTGTGGAATCATCACTTTAGTAAACCAAACCAAGGGGGCAAAACGCACATACATACAGAGAATACATCACAGTTGTGTCCATCTTAGTCTGGTCTTCGCTCTAACAGCCTGAATGCCCAGCTTAAAAACAGGTTTGCTGAGGCTGTTCTCACCAACAACTGGTCATAGCAGAGCTAGACTGTAGCAATACTTGCACAGACACCTTGAGCATAGGTCTGTGTGACTCACATACCCCCTCCACCTTGATGTTTCTGTCCTGGCCCCTCTGAGGAGACTCTGCTCAGGCCACTGCATCATCTGCCCACCCAAAAGTGATGCTGTGTGATCAGCCACCAGCATTCACCATGTTTTCACACCTCCACACACAATTAAGCCTGTTGCTGCTTACAGGAGTGTAGGTAGACCTACCTCTATTACGTCTCTGAGATATCAGAGCTACTCTATCTCTTACTGACAAGTGTCAGCAACCATTGTGCCTCTGCTCTAATTCCACCATGACAGATCCCAAATCATCAGTTTGATACCTTTTGAGAAAAGTTTATTCCATTAACTAATGTAGCAGAAAATTATTGATATGATATACAGACAAAGCAAGTACACTAAAAATAGATGCAAAAATAATTTAAAATCCCTATATAGACTAAGAGGGTAAACTTCCTTGACCAAATTCAATTTATTTACCAACCTGATACTTAAGAGTTGTTACAGATTCTCCAGCAGGACAAATTAAGCAATAAAATAGGATTGAATTGGAAGACTATTTCATATAGACGTCTAAGCAGACAAACTGTCTACTTGCCAGTAACCTGCAGCTCAGCCAGCAACACAGGCCTATTAAATCCATTTGGGGCTGTAAGCTGTACACACAGAAATAAATTAGGAGTTAAATAAAATAAAACGTAAAGCAAAACTGCAGAATTTCCACTTTGCTGAAGGCTGCTGGTTATTGTTTCCGATGCTGCATCATTACAGCCGAACTGTCCTGTAAGAGTTGCTGGGGAAGCTAATGGAGCAGATCACCTTGAGTGCCATCACGCAGTATGCACAGTACAACAAAATGATCAGGCCCAGTCAGCATGGGTTTATGAAAGGTAGGTCCTGCTGGACTAACCTGATCTTCTACAACATGGTCACCCACTTAGTGGGTGAAGGAAAGGCTGTGGATGTTGTCTGTCTGGACTTCAGTAAAGCCTTTGACACTGTTTCCCACAGCATTCTCCTGGAGAAACTGGTGCTCACAGCATGGATGGGCATCTACTTTGCTGGGTAAAAAACTGGATGGCCATGCCCAGAGAGTTGTGGTGAGTGAAGTTAAATCCAGTTGGCAGCCAGTCACAAGTGGTGTTCCCCAGGGATCAGTACCAGGGCTACTTCTGTTTAACCTCTTTATCAATGATCTGGATGAGGGGATCGA
>NW_010315906.1:0-1293 GCF_000700745.2 Antrostomus carolinensis
AGATTAAAGGAATTACAGGGTCCTCCATGTAACAGAGAAAAAGACACTGAGTTGACAAGACAGTAAAGAGGAGAGGAGCTGGAACTCTCAGTACACATTTAGCCTGGATAAGTCCCCAGTATCACAGTTAGTAAATCAAATCATTTTTGTCTTTATAGATGAACTTCATACACAGAAAAAACAAGCCACTACAGCACCTTTCTCATTTTCATCTTTCCATCTAGTCCCTTCCATTGCGTAGGCTGCATGTTTTACCAGCTCAACTTATTTTATGCAGAAATGCCATAGTCTTAATCTTCATATTACTGGTTCTCAGAAATGTCTAATGCGTATTAATGCATGATATTTTTATTTTAATAAAAGTAATTAAATAAATCTTTGCTCTTTTGGCACGTGATTCCCCCCCCCCCAGCCCCCCACCTTGGTGATCAGCTGGCTTGGGAAGATTCTGTATAGTTAGTTTTAATATTATGAATAATAATAATTAGTAATATTGAGAAGGAAGCTGAAATATAGTTTCATACACCTCTTCTGTGAAGATCAGAAGTCAACTTACAGATTCAAAAGCCTTTATCAGACAGACAACTACTCCATATTTCACAGATGGAGAAGAGAAGGCTCCGGGGAGACCTTATTGCGGCCTTTCAACTTGAAAGGGGCCTCTAAGAAAGATGGGAGCAAACTTCTCAGCAGGACCTTTAGTGATAGGACAAGGGGTGATGGTTTGAAACTAAAAGGGAGATTTAGACTGGAGAGAAGGAAGAAATTTTTTACAGTGAGGGTGGTAAAACCCTGGCCCAGGTTGCCCAGAGAGGTGGTAGAAGCCCCATCCCTGGAAACATTCAAGGTCAGGTTGGATGGGGCTCTGAGCAACCTGATCTGGTTGAAGATGTCCCTGTCACTGCAGGGGGGTTGGACTAGATGATCTTGAAAGGTCCCTTCAACCCAAACCATTCTATGACTCTGTGATAACAGAGGCAGAGCGATGCTTCTGTACTTACCCCAGAGATGTGGGGACACTGATGGGGCTAAATCCCACTGTCAAAGCACTGAAAGAGAAGAATTTAAGCTGAAGAATGGTGTAGGTATAGAAAAGCACAGGTATTTGGGGAGGATGAGCATTCAGAAATTCCACCGAGCTCAGTGCAGCCAACTTCAAATAAACATACCAAGTGACAAAGGGCACAAGAGGAGACAGCCAGAGAAACACAGCTGCAGTTTAATCCCCTGCCTGCCTGCACAGGATATGGTAGGTTCAGATAAGATAAAGAAAATTGCTATTTAAAGATAAGG
>NW_010315906.1:1341-6736 GCF_000700745.2 Antrostomus carolinensis
AGCTTCCCCCTTCAGCGCTCCCGAGCTCAACCTGCTCAACGGGAGCTCAACTCCCGAGCAGCAAAGCCAGCCTCTAGGGAACTCATCTGAATGTGCCATAACTACCTCGGATCGCAGAAGAAACTTCTGAGGTGGCCTAGAAAAGAACCAGCGTGCTATGAGGACACCCAAAGCCATAGTTGGACCATGTTCCACCACACCTGGGACAGCCCTACATGCCTACTGCCACGCTGAAGGGCTCCACCATCGCTCTTTGGGGCGGCCATGTTCCAGCAGTAGCTGGTCACAGGTCACTTTGCTCCTTCTTGTCCTAGGGCTGCCAACTGGGGCAAGCAGCGCTTCTGCAGCAGCAACTGACAAGGGGTCTTTGTACCCACCACGACTCTGGCAAGAAAGAGGGACCTTGCACTTACCAAAGGCCCATGTCCGTGCTCACCTGAGTCAGACCCACAGCAGAGTCCCAGGAGGGGTGTCACTGGCACAGCAGATGCCAAAGGACATGTCCTCCCTGGGGTGCTCCATGGGGTGGCTGGGTTTCCTCCCCACATCCCTGCCCACAGGATGAGGTGACCTGTTTGGCACCCACCTGGGACTATAGATGGAGGAGCAAGCCCCCAGACCCACAATGTGTGGCGGTGTTGCCTTTTAGTTGAGAGAGGAGCTGGAATAACAGATCAGATGGTGCTTTAAATTGTTTGCTGGGAATTGCAATCTCTCTAATAAGCACCACCTGTGTGAAGTTCAACACCAGAGCTCCTGTTGCAGGAAGCCTTTTACTTTAAAACCTGTTTTATCTCTAAAGAGAGCAGAAGGGATGTTATTTAAGGCATGTGTTAACCCCAGAGACTGCTGCCTTCAGTGAGTTACAGCCCTGTGAGACTCAGCGAGCTCAGAAATAGTGCAGTGTTTGACATCTTTATGGGCTGATTTGCACTTCTTTTTTTCCCCTTCCCATTTTTTTTGAGGGGCACAGGCTTATGAATTGCACTAGACTTCACCGGACACTTGCTCTCAGATATGAGCGATGATGATACAAGAGATGGTTATTCTTGTCTCATAGACAGCTTTTATTTAGCAGTATTTGTACTAGTGCTTATTTAACAAGCCAAGGTACAGCTAATAAGGGTCACAGCTAGTTGTGGAGATTTCCATCTAGCCCTTGGAGCATGTTAAATCATCAGAAGCAGAGGACTTGTGTGTGAGTTTAATGTTTGTGGATAAGAAATACAGGGACATATGATCTGGTAGAGGTGGAGACCAAACCATCCATCCTAGGTCAAATCAAGCATAAATGTAACTGGGCTGCAGCTCTGGCAGGGCATGGTGGTGAGGTCCTCCCGGTACAACGCTCTCCTCTGCGGCCAGACCTGCCGCAGGGCAATGGTTGAAAGCACACACAGCTATTTCAGGCTTACAAAAGGAAACCAAGCTGGCAAATTCTGCGTAGTTTCTGGTACCCAACAGCAAGGCTGCTACAATTACCCTTGTTCCTGAGAGCAGCAGAAGGAAAGCTGATGGTGCCCTCTCTTGGAAGAGAAAGAAATTCTGTCTACAACATTTGTAGCTTTAAAATAGGTCTCCCAGCAAAGAGAGAGGGAAAAAAAAGAGCTTGCACAGGTTGAGTTATTTTCCAGTCCATTTGGAATCCAGGTTCATGGTACATTTAATCCAACCTAAGTACGGGCTGCTGCTGGGAGGGGTCACCGCACTGATCCGACGGAAGATTAATCCTTCTCTTTGGCAGTTTAGTTTCAGTAGACTTGCAATGCAATTGCATGTGCGATAGAGCTGACATCTGACATGGCAACGTGCATCCAAAGGACATGACTGTCCCCCTTGGTGACAAGTGGACAAGTGACAAGATGGTAACAAGTGTGACATCCTCCTGCCCGCAGAAGCTCTTGCGCTTGTTACTGCGAAGCACTCTGTCTCCCTAACACTCAGTTACTGGGTTTCTTCATGTCTTGCAAGAAAAGCAATATTGTGCAGATGATGCTGTGAAGAGTCTTAAAAATTAATGCAAATAGGCTGTGTCAGGACAAAGAGAGTTAGGTTATTTTTTTGTTTGAGATAGTTAAAGTGCTGGTGGGGAGTAGTCTTTGTCCAGCCTTTCTGTTCCATATGAGGAGGCTCCAGCATAGATTTATCCCACTGCAGAAATAAAAAAGGCTTTTTTTCAGTGAATGGCACTTCTAGAAAAGCCACTGTCTTGCCTAATACAAATAATGCCTCCTTATACTATCAAAAATTAGTTGATTGGCTCAGAAGCCAATGGAGATCTGCCTAAAAAATCTGGCCACTCTTATGTTGGCTGTGAATAATGATGCTGGAATAGACTTGTGAACAGGTGAGGCTCTGAATGGTTCTCAGGTTTTGGGTGCTAAGCAAACAAACCCAACTTCCATCAGACATCAGTTGTGTAGGTGGGCAAAAGTAACGAAATGCCTGTGTGCCAAAAACCGAGATCTTTGGGAGCTTATAGCTTCCTTCTGTATTCACAGAGGGCAACAGGCAGGCCCCTGAGGCACATCTCCCTAAGCAATATATAACATTACAGGAGCACACACCGCTGCCTTCCTCCTAAAGGTCAGGCTGCTTGCTCCCCAGTTGCACATCAAAGCAGAACCATACTGACACCCCTGCCAAGGAAGTCTTTGTATACCAACAAGGTGCTACCCCACTGTGGAGTAGGCAGCATCGAGGAACACCTTCATAGGTGCATCACCTGAACACTTTCCTGTGCAACCTGCTCAAGGTGAACCTGCTTTGCCAGGGGGGGTTGGACCAAATGATCTCCAGAGGTCCCTTCCAAACCCCCACCATTCTGTGATGTCTTTGTAAAAGTCATGCTTGATACAAGGGTCTGTTTTCCATGCAAAATGACACTTTTTGTCTACAGACTCCACAACCTCTCTGCGCATCCTGTTCCGCAATCTTTAATCATGTATAGGTCAGTGTGAAACCACCACAACCAATATAACCTGTTTGATAAACCTACTTCTGTTAGGTATAAAATTTTCTGGTACTGCAGTTGTCTACCTTAATGAAAGCTTAATAAATCAGGCACATCAAGATTGCTGGCAGAATAACATTAGCTAATTTTATTGAATATTAAAATATACTAATTTGTGTGATGAAGGAGCCTGCTGTTTGCCTCATTCCACGCTTCAGTTCTTGTGGAAGCGTATAGTAGACAAAGAACAACCTAATGAGTCTAATGAGGACAATGGGAAGTTTCTTTCTTAAAACAGCAGAAAGCTCTGAGAATTAGCCTCAAAGCCTGTTGTTGCTGCTGAGCTCTCGTGTTAAAATGAATCAGAGGCACTAGTGCAGACTGCTTGGCACATGGTTCTTTAAATATTGTCATTTTGTGTGGGGTTGCATGGAAAGGAGGTTTTTGTCAAAGTTGCCAGTGGCAAAGCTGCTGTCACATCTCTTCTATCTTGCCAGGGTAGGCTGTATTATGTGAAGCAGAACGTCAGTGTGGGTTGCCTTTGTAGATGAGAAGAGTTAGTCTCGCAGATCTTCTTCAATAAGCTTCATTTCCTGGGTTGCAAGGTTATGTTTCTGTTGCTTGTTGAAGTCAAGGAGAAATTCTGATGGACTTTAACGTTAACAAACAGGGAGGTTCTACTTGGCCTGGAGTGGGTGGTTGCTGATGGTGTGCAACGGGGCACTTGAGCCCAGTCTCCTCCTGCACCAGCAGCAACCCTCGTGGGAGAGGCAGCAGCAGGGATGCTGATAAAGTAAAGGGGGTAAACTCACCACTGAAAAAAAAAATCTGTCAGCAAACTGCCTTCATAGCAAACCACTTCAGTGTAGCATGCAAAACAAAGAAGCTGTCAGAAATCCCACCTTCATGATCATCAGCATGTTTAGCATTAAAAAAAAAAGGGGGGGGAGGGGAAGCAAGCAAGCTTTTCATCTTCAAAGTCCTTTACAAACATTCACTAATTAACCTTCCATGTCTCAGTATTGCAGCTATCGTGGGAAGGGCCTCAGGGAAAACGGTATTAAAGTTTCCAAATATCCCTTTAAGATGTTGGTTGAAGCACAGATTCCTTTTCTTTTCTTTTTTTTTTTTTTTTTAACTCACCACTGAATGCAAAGCACTTCTATAAATACTTCAAATAGCACTAACAGTGCTATTGAAACGTATATCTGTGTATACAACCTGTGTAAAAACTTATGCATCATTTATGTCCCTCTTAAGTCTTTAAAATATGACTAATGGCACCTCGGCCCTCTCTGCTGGAGTGAATTTCTCTAGGTGAGTCTGCCAAGACTTGTGTACATGATTAACATTGTAAAGCAGTCCTCCAGAAGCTCAGTGAAGCTGTTCCTGGGGCCATATAAGCATAGAATTTTTGCATGAGGAAAGCCATAAGGAGTATAAATTGGCAGTTGGGACCCTCACCCTTCATCCTGGTGTGTAGCTGGGGCAGAGCTGGTTTCTTCTCAGCAGCCAGAACAGCGCCAGGGTTTGGGTTCAGTGTGTGATTTCCTATGAGAAGAATACTGATCACAGCCCAATGTTTTCAATTGTCGCTGAAAGAGCAACGACTTGCCGACTTCCCCGTGTTTCACCACTCTGCAGGTGGACCAGGGAGCCTCTCCTTTTCCTGTTTCACTCCCTCCTCTTCCAGTCCTGGAAGTGGGAGGTGAACACTCGCTGTCCCCAGAGCCGCTACCCATTTATCAGCAGCACGCACTGAAGCGCACACTGTGCACAGCTACGCATCGCAAAGCCAGCCCACCCAGGAAGCAATCAATCTCCAGACAAAAAATCAAATTAGTGCTAATTCTGAAAAAATAAAGGTTCAATAGTAGGAGATGAGGCTAGATAAGCTTCTTAAGAGCTTACTTTTTTCATCTATTGAAGACACTTTATCTTGGTATTTACCAATAGCTAGAACACACACAGCATTTCCTTTTTATTTTTCCTAAACCCTCCATCTGTTTATGTTAAAAACCAGAGATGGAAAGAAAGAGACATATTCATACTCATGGAAAACCCACAGAATTAGTAGGGGACTAGGATGAATTTCTAAATTAGCAGTACATGGCTGCTTTGAATTAGGGTGTGCTGAACCCTGTCTACTGACAACTGTTTGACGTACGTGAAGCAGGTAGATGGATTCAGTTTAACTGTTGGGATAAAATGGTGACACCACCAAAATGGTGGATCTGATCATCATGAAGACAGACCTGCCCGTTTATCCCAGGAAGCAGCCCTTAGGAGACCTTAGTACCACAGAAACCATGTCTGATTGTACCTGAACATGAATGATTTTGGCCTCTGCAGCTCGCAGAATATAACTTTTTGTGAGCATTAAGATCAATACGTGATCATGAAAATGCACCCATTTTGCTCACATCTAGGGTGGGAATGGCA